>NW_017674944.1:37239-57512 GCF_001879085.1 Nicotiana attenuata
AGTTACGTTGGCGTATCCGGGTATTCCGAGGATCGAGTGCGAGGCGTGACTGACTATGTACCCGACAGAGTGATTTCCTTCCTAAAAGCCCAACGGATGGTGGGAAGGGTTGTTTGTCGTACTTGGCTTTCGTTAGAGATGTTGGATCTGAGACTCCTAGTCTTGATTCGGTTCCCGTTGTGAGGGATTTCCCTGATGTGTTTCCAGCGGACCTGTCGGGCATGCCGCCGAACAGGGACATTGATTTCGGTATTGATCTGGTGCCGGGCACTTAGCCCATCTCTATCCCTCCCTATCGTATGGCACCAACGGAGTTAAAAGAGTTGAAGGAACAGCTTCAGGAACTCCTAGATAAAGGGTTCATTCGCCCGAGTGTGTCACCTTGGGGTGCACCAGTGTTATTTGTAAAGAAGAAGGATGGCACAATGAGAATGTGCATCGATTACAGACAGCTGAACAAGGTGACAGTGAAGAACAAGTACCCACTACCCCGTATTGAGGATTTGTTTGATCAGCTTCAGGGAGCAAGGGTATTCTCTAAGGTTGACCTTCGATCGGGCTATCACCAGCTGAAGATTAGGGATTCAGACATTATGAAAACGGCTTTCAGGACGAGATATGGGCACTACGAATTTCTAGTGATGTCCTTCGGGCTGACTAATGCCCCAGCCGCATTCATGCACTTGATGAACAGTGTATTTCGGCCGTATCTGGATTCTTTTGTGATCGTGTTTATTGATGATATTCTGGTGTACTCGCGTAGCCAGGAGGAGCACGCGCATCACCTGAGGGTGGTATTACAGAGATTGAGAGAGGAGAAGCTTTATGCGAAGTTCTCTAAGTGTGAGTTCTGGCTTAGTACTGTGACTTTTCTGGGACACGTGGTGTCTAGTGATGGTATTCAGGTTGATCCAAAGAAGATCAAGGCGGTGCAGAGTTGGCCCAGACCGTCCTCAGCTACTGAGATCCGGAGTTTCCTCGGTTTGGCAGGTTATTACCGCAGGTTCGTTCAGGGCTTTTCATCTATTGCTTCGCCTTTGACGAAGCTGACACAGAAGAATGCTCCATTTGTGTGGTCGGATGAATGCGAGGAGAGCTTCCAGAAGCTCAAGTCGGCCCTGACCACAGCTCCGGTACTAGTATTGCCATCAGCTTCAGGTTCTTACATGATGTATTGTGATGCTTCGAGAGTTGGGATTGGTTGTGTATTGATGCAGGAGGGTAGAGTTATTGCGTATGCTTCTCGTCAGCTAAAGCCCCATGAAAAGAACTACCCTGTTCATGACTTAGAGTTGGCTGCTATCGTTCATGCCTTGAAGATTTGGAGGCATTATCTATATGGCGTATCTTGTGAGGTATATACGGACCATCGCAGTCTTCAGCACTTGTTTAAGCAGAAGGATCTTAATTTGAGGCAGCGGAGATGGCTTGAGTTACTCAAGGATTATGATATTACCATCCTGTATCATCCCGGGAAGGCCAATGTAGTGGCCGATGCTTTAAGCCGGAAGTCCATTAGTATGGGTAGTTTGGCGTACATTCTAGTTGGGGAGAGGCCCCCTGCACTTGATGTTCAGGCTTTGGCCAATCAGATGGTGAGGTTAGATATTTCCGAGCCCAGTCGGGTGTTGGCTTGTATGGTTTCCCGATCTTCTTTGTACGATCGCATCAGAGAGCGCCAATATGATGACCCGCATTTGCTTGTCCTGAAGGACAGGGTCCAGCATGATGATGCCAGAGATGTGACCATTGGAGATGATGGTGTGTTGCGGATGCAGGGCCGGATTTGTGTGCCCAGTGTGGATGGGCTCCGGGAGTTGATATTAGAGGAGGCCCACAGCTCGCGGTATTCGATTCATCCGGGTGCCGCGAAGATGTACAAGGATTTGAGACAGCATTACTGGTGGAGAAGGAGATTTTGTGAGTGGTCTTCCTGGTACCTCGAAGAAGTTTGATTCAATTTGGGTGATCGTGGATAGGCTGACCAAGTCCGAACACTTCATTCCTGTATGCACTACCTATTCTTCGGAGCGGTTAGCAGAGATTTTCATCCGAGAGATTGTGCGGTTGCATGGGGTCCCAGTTTCTATTATATCAGATAGAGGTACCCAGTTTACTTCTCAGTTCTGGAGAACATTTCAACGAGAGTTGGGTTCACAGGTAGAGTTGAGCACAGCATTTCATCCTCAGACGAACGGACAGTCTGAACGTACTATCCAGATATTGGAGGACATGTTGCGTGCCTGTGTTATTGATTTTGGAGGTTCTTGGGCTGAATTCTTGCCACTTGCAGAGTTTGCTTATAACAACAGCTATCAATCCAGCATTCAGATGGCGCCGTATGAAGCCTTATATGGGAGACAGTGTAGATCTCTGGTTGGTTGGTTTGAGCCCAGCGAGGCTAGATTATTGGGGACAGAGTTAGTGCAGGATGCCTTAGAGTAGGTAAAAGTGATCCAGGAGAGACTTCGTACAGCTCAGTCGCGTCAGAAGAGCTATGCGGACCGGAAGGTTCAAGATATATCTTATGCGGTGGGCGAGAAGGTCTTGTTGAAGGTTTCGCCTATGAAAGGCGTTATGAGGTTTGGAAAGAAAGGAAAGCTGAGTCCAAGGTTCATTGGACCTTTTGAGATACTTAGGAGGATTGGGGAGGTGGCCTATATGCTTGCTTTGCCACCTAGCTTGTCGGGAGTCCATCCGGTGTTCCATGTTTCTATGCTCCGGAAGTATGTCGGGGACCCATCACATGTATTAGACTTCAGCACGATCCAGTTGGATGAGGACATGACCTACGATGTGGAGCCGGTGGCTATTTTGGGTCGTCAGGTTCGAAAGTTGAGATCTAAGGACATAGCTTCGGTGAAGGTACAGTGGAGAGGTCGGCCCGTGGAGGAAGCCACTTGGGAGACCGAGCAGGAAATGCGGAGCAGATATCCTCACTTGTTTGAGATTCCAGGTATGTTTCTTGACCTGCTCGAGGACGAGCGTTTGTTTAAGTTGGGGAGGATGTAACGACCCGACCCGTCGTTACGGGAGTTATCGCCCCGTTTCCCCGTTTATTGCTTCTATATGTTTCATTATATGTGTTTAGAGAATTTGAAGTAATTCGGACAGAGTTCGGTTAGAAATGAGACAATAAGTCTCTTTATGAGAAGGATTGTTTGGAAAAGTCAACCGAATGTTGACTTATGAGTTAGAAGGCTCGGAATGGATTTCCGATGATTCGACCAGTTTCGGGAGATGATTTGTGACTTAGGAGCGCAATCGGAATTGAATTTGGAGGTCCGGTGTAGAATTAGGCTTGAATTGGCTAAGGTTGGATTTTGGCGAATTCCGGATGGTAGGTGAGATTTTGATCCGAGGGTCGGAATGGAATTCCGAGAGTTGCAGTAGCTCCGTTAGGTGATTTTTGATATGCGTGCAAAGTTTCAGATCATTCGGAGGTGTTTAGGTCGGGTTTTAGATCAAATGCAAGTTTCGGAAGTTTTAGTTTAACTTAGGCTTGAATCCGTGGTAATTCGATGATTTTGGTGTTTATGATAGTGTTTTTATGTTACGAGCAAGTTTGAATGAAGTAATAGAACATATCTGTGCATTTGGTTGAGGTCCCGAGGGCCTCGGGGTGAATTCGGGTGGTTAAACGAGAGTTTTGAGGTGTATTGCAGGTCAGATTTTTGCTGTCATCTGGAGTTTCTGCTTCTGCGGAAATGGACCGCAGAAGCGGGTACTTGGTCGCAGAAGCGGTCGTTGGCCGGCTAGGGAAATTCCGCAGAAGCGGAAGGTGGCTCGCACCAGCGGGTCCGCATAAGCGGACAAGGTGCCGCAGAAGCGGTTTTGAAGGAACCGCAGAAGCGGACTTCGCGTCGCATAAGCGAAGTCCGGGCTTCTAAGTGAAAACCGCTTAAGCGGAAAGCGAAAATCGCTGGGCGACAGAAGGGTTTTAAAATAATATTTCATCCGCAACCCTTTCATATTTTTCCTCCATTGTTGACGTTCTTAAGGGCTTTGAACAAGGAAATTCGAGGGTTTTGACTGAGAATCACTTGGAGGTAAGTTCCTTGGCCTAAATATTCGAATTTATGGTAGAAATTACATGTAAATTGTAGAAAATTCATCAAAAACGGGTCAAGCTAGGGCTTGGAAAGCTGTGATGTAAAAATGGAATTTGGAGGGTCAAACGAGCTCCGATTTTGGTAAACTTTATATGCACGGACTCGTGGCGAGAAGAGGAATCTGTTGGTGTGATTTTCGGAATTTTTCGAGAAGTGGGCCCGGGGCTCGGGTTTTACCAACTTCGTGAATTTTAGTACTTTTCGAGTATTTTTGATTGGGTTATGTTTCTTTAACCCATATTTATGTATTCTTTGTGATTTTGACTAGATTCGACGCGCGAGGAGGTCGATACGAAAGGAAAAGGCATTACGGACCATTCTACGGCCGGTTAGAGGTGAGTAGGTGGTGTATATGATGGCCTGAGGGTTTGAAACCCCGGCTTATCACATTGTGACGCTATTGTAGGGCGTGACTCGCACCCCATGGCAGGTGCGGGATTAGTTATGACTGGGGATTGAGACTTAGTCCATCCCGAACAAGAATATTTCTATATTGGCGACTGATACGCACCCTGTATTGAATATATCTGGGCTTATTGCCGTGTTTGGGGCCTTGTGCCGATCTGTAGCATCCTTAGAGGATGATTGTCATTGTGATAGCATGCTTTGTATAATCATTGATCTCAGTCCTGTGTTTAATCACTGTTATGAAACGCTAAGTCACTTTTCCTGAAGTTAAATATCTAAAGTATATTCTTCTTAATAAATTGGAAACTGGAAAATTAATTGGATCCGTTATGTGACTCATATGCATATTGTGGACTGGGTATGGATCGGGATGCACGCCGCAGCGAATGATATGATTATATTGCGCTTGGGCTGAAGGAGTCCCTCCGGAGTCTGTACACACCCCAATGAGCGTCGTCGACGTTAAATGGATCGGGCTACGCGCCGTAGCGGTCATGTGCATTGCATTGCATCATTACATTTTACTTGACTGTTATATTTGAAGTTGTTTTGTTGTTGGTTCATAGTAAGGTGTAGGACTGTTAGTGTTAGCTTTGCTTTGTGGTGTTTCGTGGATTTCTTATCTTCAGACATTTTATATGCTTATTACTCACTGAGTCGGTAGTACTCACCCCTACTCCCTGCACCTTGTGTGCAGATTCAGGTACACCGGAGGCTTAGCTGAGCAGTCCTTGTTTCCCAGAGCTTATCAGAGTTGTTGAGGTAGCTGCTTGGCGTTCGCAGGACCTGACTACTCTTCCTATTTCATTTTATTTATATATACATTTCCAGACTTGAGTATTTTCGTTCAGATATTGTTATTCAGATTGTCTTAGAGGCTCTAGACTCGTGACCCCAGGTATTTAGGAGTGTTTTTATCAGTCTTCGTGTTTTTCTCAGTATTATTCTATTATAAATATTGGATTATTATTCCAAAACCATTATAATCTCTTTAGATTGTCGGTTTGAGGTTTACCGTTGATTTGGGAACGATTGTGGTCAGTCTTGCCTAGCAATATTGTTGGGCGCCATCACGACCGGGTTTTTGGGGTCGTGACAGGTACGCTTGAGGACGAGCTTTTGTTTAAGTTGGGAGGATGTGACGACCCGACCCGTCGTCTCGTGAGTTACCGCCCCGTTTGCCCCATTTTATATTTCTTTATGCTTCATTATCAGTGTTGGGTGTGAACGAGTTGATTTGGATTGGTTCTAGAAGGAAATCAGACGCTTAGTCTCTTTAAGGAAGGTTTGTTTTGGAAAAGTCAACCGGACGTTGACTTCTGTGTTAGAAGGCTCGGATATGAATTCCGATGATTCGGTTAGCTTCCGGGGATGATTTGTGACTTAGGAGTGTGATCAGAAGTAATTTTGGAGGTCCGGTGTAGAATTAGGCTTGAATTGGCGAAGTTAGTATTTTGGAGAATTCCGGTTGATAGGTGAGATTTTGATCCGAGGGTCGGAATGGAATTCCGAGAGTTGCAATAGCTTCATTAGGTGATTTGGTATGTGTGTGCAAAATTTCAGGTCATTCGAAGGTGTTTTGGTTGGGTTTTTGATCAAATGCGTGTTTCGGAAGTTTTAGAAGAACTTAGGCTTGAATCCGATGTAATTTGATGGTTTTGATGTTGTTTGAGGTGTTTTGATGATTGGATCAAGTTTGAATGTGTTTTAGGATGCGTTGTTGCTTTTGCTTGAGGTCCCGGGGGCCTCGGGGTGATTTCGGATGGCCAACGGGAGGTTTGAACTTGGAAAAATGTTGCAGAAATCCTGCAGTCAGTGCAGCAGGTTATTGGCCTTCGCGAACGCGTGTGGGCCATCGCGTTCGCGTAGAAGGAATTTAAGGGCCAGGATTTTTGACCTTCGCGTTCACGTTGGAGGACTCGCGATCGCGGAGGATTAGGTGATCAAGTTTCGCGTTCGCGGGAGAAGGTCCGCGTTCGCGTAAAGGAATTGGGTCCCAGGGCAGTTGCCCTTCGCGTTCGCGTGGAGATGTACGCGTTCGCGTAGGCTATTTTTGTTCAGAAGCAATTTTGTTCATCGCGAACGCGAGTGGACCCTCGCGTTCGCATAGAGTTAAATTTCAACTGACCGAAGGGTTTTATTAAATATTTCATCCGCGAACCACGTCTTATTTCCATCATTTTTGAGCAACCTTGAGAGCTTTTGGACGGGAATTGAAGAGGATTTCGACAGGGATTGATTGGAGGTAAGTCCTATGAATTAAAAACACGTTTTTATAGTGAATTTAGACTGAAAAACCAAGGAAATAAGGAGTTAGAATGGAGGTTAGGGCTTGAAACTTAAGAGAGTTAAAATGGGGATTTGAGGGGTAATTTGGACTCCAATTTTGGTAATCTTTATATGTATAGACTCGTGGCGAGATAAGGAATCCGTTGATGTTAAATTTTCTGATTTTCGAGAAGTGGGCCCGGGGCTCGGGTTTTGCTAATTTCGAGATTTCAGCTATTTTTCGATTGTTTTCGCTTGGGTATTGTTCCATTGGCATATTGTGACGTATTCGTTGTGATTTTGATCAGATTCGACGCACGAGAAGGTCGATTCGAGAGGCAAGGGCATAGCGAGCTAGGATTTTGGCCAGCTTGAGGTGAGTAATAGATGTAAATGCTATTCTGAGGGTTTGAAACCCCGTGTTTGCACATCGTAGTGCTATATTGAGGTGACTTGCACGCCGGGTAGCGAGCGTGGGGTAGAGCACCGTTGGGGATTGTGACTTGGTCCGTCCCGGTAGATGAATATACTGCGTATCTGACTGAAATTCACTTATTATTAGTATTTTAATTGAGTTGATTGCTATATTTGGGCTTCGTGCCAATTGATTAAATTCTTCAGGGATTGTTATTACTGGTTTCTTACCATTTCTACATATCATTGAACTCAGTCCTAGAATTTAATACTGTTTTGCAAACTCAGCCACTTTTCTCAAACATCAATTAATATTTTTAAATGAAGTTTGGGCTAAATATTTCTATTTTAATGTGCCCGAGAAGCTTATGTGATTTTGGACTGAGTATGAAATCGGGTTGCGCGCCGCAGCGGTATGATATTGATATTGATATGAGGCTGAGGGCCTAGTTGATGCCACAATATGGCTTATTATTGCGCTTGGGTCGTAAGGGGCCCCTCCCGGAGTCTGCACACCACCAGTGAGCGTCGTAGACGATAAATAAATGGAGCGGGCTGCACGCCGCAGCGGGTACTGGAGAGTACCGGTCTATGTGTTGCATTGCATATTTTGATTGTCATTTGCTTATTTATCTGTTGTGATATTTCTATAATTGTTTTCACTGATTTATTGATTTTATGCTACTGGGTTCAAGTTGCTGTATTTATAGAATTACTTTGTGCCTATTCAGAATTTCTTATTCTCAGCCTTTATTTATGTTTATTACTCACTGGGTCGGTGTACTCACATTACTCCCTGCATCTTGCGTACAGATCCAGGTACTACTGAAGCTGAGTGAGGACTTCTCTGCCTAGCATCATATTTGGGAGTTTCAAGGTAGCTGCATTTGACGTCCGCAGTCCTGATCTTCCCATCTAACCTATTTGCTTTATTTCCGCATTTCTTTAAGAGAATAGTAGTAGGTTGACACCCGTGTATTAGAGGCTCGGACTTGTGACACCTGATTCTTCGGGCTGTATTTCTACTTGGGTTTTCCGCATGTTTATTATATTTCAGAGTTTCAGTATTATGATTAGTAATTATTTGTGTTAATTGAATCATGAAACTGTATAAAAAGGGTTAAGGTTGTTGAATTGGTCGGGCTTGCCTACCAGTGTGTTGGACGCCATCACGACCGGGGTTGGGGTCGTGACAGTATATGCTATCTGTTTGGAAAATTTGTATTCACATCTCGTGTTTATACAACTCCATTGAATATATAATATTGGTCTTTCAAAATTGTTATCACTAAACCAAAGATGAATTCATTACATGTTTTCATCTCAATTTTCACCTTTTTTTTGGTTAAAATTTATCACTTAATTTTAGTAAATAAATACTATGAATTTGCTGCAACTGTCGAGTGAGTTATAAGTTTATGTTGTGATATTACTATGATTTGCTGCAAATGTCAAGTATGGTGAATGATAGGCTATAATTGTGTATTTTAGTCGATTATTACACTCTAATTTACTGCACTTTAAATTGAGTTTGAGCTTTAATCGCTAGTGTTTTGCACTAATGGTGTATTTTATCCTTGTAGGAGTGATTCCGAGCTATGTAGTGTTATGGAATGATTTAGGTGATTTGGAGCTTTAATTTGAGTAAAAGTTCAAGGAATTAAGCCGGGGATCGCGTTGGGGGGTCAACGGATGATAGTTAGAGCGAACGAAGAATTCGAGTAGGATATTGCGCAATGTCTAGTAAAATAGATATAACTTTTTTCTCAAGAACTCCATTTGGTCTCCGGCAATATATGGTTGGAAAGATAACTCAAAAGGCTACAAGTTCATGTTTTACGTTTTTCCAAATTCCCAAACGGAACGGAGCCAAACGCGCAAGATTTGAGCCAAACAACGAACGAAACCGGGCAAGGTGCGAATTTGGGCGCCCACAGGCAGCAGCCTGGCGCCACCTTGTGCGCCAAAAAAACAGTATGCACAAATATTTGGGCGTATGGAGGGCGCTGGCACGGGCTGGGTGCCGATGACGTGAAAATGTGTCCTCATTTCACCACGAACAAGGTAATTTCGGCCCTAGACCTACCCAACATGTAATAAAAGCAAGACTAACCTATTTTTTGAAGGGGAGACGCCACTTTAGAGAGAATCTAACATACTTTAATGGAGTTTTCACGTGGGAAACACACACCACGCTTGGTAGAGGCTTTTCAATTAGTTTTTTCTTCTCTTCTCTCCTTTAATCTCATAGTTTATTTAGTTCTAGAGTTTGGGTGCTACAAGAACGTTGTAGTTTGAAGCTTGAATTGTTCTATTATTATTTATTATATTGGGTTTATTTATTCAATCTTGCGCTTATATTTGATTGCTTGATCACCAATTGAATACTTACTAACGAATCTAGAGATTGAACTCGGGAGAGGAATTCTAGATTGCATATAAGATTGAGTAGAGCAAGATCTTAACTCTTAGGGGGGAGCGGATTTGCGGTTAGGATAGGAATATACCTAATCGCCTTGCTTTGATTACTATACGGGAATTTATAATGGCGTTCTTTGTTAATCCTAATTCCATACGGAATATAGGCGTTAGGTTAGCTTGAATAGGCGAGTTTGATACTTCGGGAGAAGGCTACCAGATATTAACCCCTGTCATCATAAACTAGATAAATTAATTTAGACAATTTAGTTAGAAAACTCAACGGGATGTTAGCTAACCCATAGCTCTAGAATATATTCACTCCACATTGAATTCGTCTCTATAAATTCACCAACTTGTTTTCTTTGATCTCTTAATTTGTTACTCTAGTTTAATTTTAGTTAAATATTCATACGTTAGGATTCGCTTGAATAGATTAATTGTTTGGTTTAATTTAGTTGATAGTTAATCACAAGTCCCTGTGGGTACGATATCTGAACCTTACAATCCTATATACTTGTCGACCACATATACTTGCGTGTGCTTAGGGAGCAACTATTTTTTGCGCGTTGCCGGGGGACTTAAGAAATTAATAATTTTACTAGATAGATTTTTTACTTTTTATCTATTTATAGTTTTTATATTTTTAGTCTAGTGTAGTTAGTATTATATTTTAATTTTTTTACACAGCATCTTTGAACGAAAAGTGGTGGGATATGTAAGTATTCTTGTTTCTGTAATCTTGTCCATATTGTAAAGTGGACCCACTTGTGGCAATATTTAAAAATATTCCTAGTACCGAGTTGTGTGCACCATCTCCTTCCTGTACTATTTGTGATGGAAATTGGAATAATTGGTCCTAAGTGTTGTTATCCTACTCCAGTCCCTTCTTATGTTGATTCTAATAATTCTAGTGCAGTTTAATAGGATAACGAATTGGATGATGTAGAACACGATGTTCGCATTCTTGATAGCACGAGAAATTATTAGAGAGAATATAGAAGTTTTCGTGAGAAAAAATTACGAAATGAATCAATATGTTTTATAGAAGGAAGAGTTGAACTGGGACAAGAGATCCTACCAATTTGGCAGTGCTATTCGACGACTTAGAGGCAGATTTGAGTGCAAGTTGATGCGTGTTAACCGCCAACAATTTAGTAGATGAGTTGTGTGAAGCTGAAAAAGATCTTCTAGCCAATGAGGAGCTAAAACGAGAATAACCAATCATTAGACATGCTTTTGTTAATGATGCCAAGGTTGATGAACGAGTACGAAATTGAGGATTCAAAAAATAATACAATTTTGGAGTTAGAGCGTATTGGACCTCAATTCTAAACATTTTTCAACATTGTGTTTGGTTGATGACATAGAAATTGATCCATTCGAGCATATAGAGGAGTCAATAGATGAGGAACAGAGTGTTTATGTTATGAAATTTGCGATGCCAAGGAGACAAACACAATCCGCACTAAAAGTCAAGAAAGTGCAAGATGCGATATTATTACTTTGGTTCCTTTATTTCATACCAACCGCCCCAGGAACGTGACACAAAAATTGATGCAAAATTGAGGGCGCAATTTATATCCTCAAAGTGGAAGGAAAAGTGGCGAAAGTGATGGCGTCGTGCCGCGACGTTAAATCAAGCGCTTGTTGGGAGGCAACCCAATTTTATTTTTATTTTTTATTTTGTTTATTTTTTTATTGTGTTATTTCTTTTGTAGTATTATTTTTGTATTTTGTAGGAGTAGGAGCATGGAGTCAAAGCTAATAGGCATGTGCAAAAGCATGCAGGTGGTTGAAACTAAGTGTGAGGTACCCGCGCAAGGGATCATACCTGGGAGAAGTCTGAGTATCCCGTGAGCTGCTAATTCTTCGGCCTTTGGCCTACCAGGGAGTTTCTTTTACCCACTTATTATTTTTAGTGTGCATTGAGGACATTGCACAATTTTAAGTGTGGGGTGAGGAGATTGTCTGAGTGACTTTCTATGCTATTTTAGTTGTGTTAGTTTAATTGAATATTTTTTTTAGAAAAACGAAAAAAAATTAGACTTTTCCCGACGATGGATCTCCTAGACAGTTTTCTTGAGGGATGTAAGTCTAAAGAGAAAGGACAAAAAGATTTTCTTTGTAGATAGTGTAGCAATTCCCCCTTGGTTTTTCTTTGTGCCGCGGTTCTTTTCCAAGGGTTTTGTTTGAACCGGGTGTAGGTAGTTTTTTTTTTTTTAGGAGAGAAGCCATGGTGATGTGAATTGAATTGAATCAATATCTTCTAACTTTGTCATGCCTTGAGAATAGTGAGTACTTTAGTTGTGACGCTTAGGCTCTATTTTTGACTCTTGTATAAGTACCTTAAATTGTATGATCTTAACTTTGCTTAACTTCTTTGACTAGAGTGTCTTGATGAGTCCAATCCTTAGTGAGTTATGTGCCATGTGTGTGTAAGGTTTTGTGTTATTCTGTGCATTGCATTCGATGTCTAGAACTTGCCCCGTGTGTTTGCAAAGCGAAATAGTAGTTTTGTTCAGTCTTGGAAGTGATATAGGCATTTCTTTGTTGAGCCATATAAATATTTTACCCGCCTAATTGTTGTGTATCATAGTTAACCCCTTTGAGCCTGTAATCCTGTTTGTTTGGCAACCACATTACAAGCCTTACTCATTTGTTTGAATTAACCATCTATTTGAACCTTTTCACCTCTCATGAGCACTTGAATTGTTATGAACTTTGTAAAAGTTAAAGTGTGGGGTGAGTTGGTTTGGCTTTTGAGTGGAACTAATAAAATAAGGAGAAAGGTGCAGTGTTTTGAAAAAAATAAGAGCCACTTGAATTGAAAAAGAAAAAAAAAGATAGTTGTATTGCTGTGAAAAATATTCTGTGATAGTGGTGACTCTTGATGTAATTGTGCTTAAAGAAGTGGGGAGTTAATATATATTGATGTGAAGGTGGAGTTATGGTTTGACATAAGTATGGAGTTTTGAATGTTAAAGTATATGTATTAAAGTGCTTAGGGAGGTGTAGTCACTCTTATATCTAAATGTATCCTACCCGTCCCTCAGCCTACATTACAACCAAATAAAGTCCTACTTGATCCTAGACTGAATGAGCTCGATTAGTAGAGTAGTACACTACGGGCAAGCCTATGGTGCATCTTTTGTGGCATATGAATGTTATTTCTGTCACACCTCCTTTTTGCACTACACCTCGGAAGGGTGTAAAGGAGTTTTTCCAATTAAAGGACAATCGGAACAGGATTTATTATTAATATTCAGAGTCGCCACTTGGGAGATTAATGGTGTCCCAAGTCACCGGTTGAATCCCGATCCGAGGAAATTATGACTCTATTAACAGTCCGCGAACCAGAAATCCGAGTAAGGAATTCTGTTAACCCGGGAGAAGGTGTTAGGCATTTCCGGGTTCCGTGGTTCTAGCACGGTCGCTCAACTTTTGTATTTGATTTTATCTGATTTCAAAACATGTTCTAGCTTATGTGCTTTTATTAGTCAACCGCTTTTATTTTTTATTTTTAATAAGAATTGCAACGTCGTGAAAATGCGTCTCGAACCACGTCGCACCAGTACACCCGTGATTGTTAACACATTTCGACTTCGTTGAGATTTGAATTTGGATCACATAAATGTGCATCCACTTTTAGGAAGGTAATATTATTAAAGGCGCGCCTGAAGAGACTAACGCGTTATTATTTGGGGAAGGCCGCGAAATTCGCTAAACGGCCCATCCCGAAGTCTAAAAATTAATATAATATTTATTGAGGGCCCCGTAATTTGTATTTTATCCGGCGAGGCTCGTCTCATTTTATTTTTTAAAAGGAAAAACTTAAAATGATTTGGGTCCAAAGAGGCCAAGCCACATTGTACGTGCACACTAGACAATATTTCCAATAGCTACGAATTGGGCCTGAGGGCGGCCCAAAGCCGGCGAATTAAATCAGGCAACATAAGGAAGAACGGGTGATCGAACCCCCAAGTCTGGCATACCAACAATTTGTTCAACAGTTTGCTTCCCAAATTATCCCAAATTATTTTATTCAAATGCACAAGATAGCAATTGTTTGATTTCTAATGGAGGATTAGACCACGTTATTTTAAACAATACTAAAGACGAGAGGCGAATTACTAAGTTACCTAATTGTTAGCGTGAACAATTTTGTGGACTTAATCCGTATTTCACTCATGTCTGATCACAGAACAATTACAGCAGGCTGTCCGTATTATTAACGTTACTAACTAGTTCCCTATACTAGCTACTGCAATAGTTAGAAATGTATATTCAACTTGGAGTCACAGTGGTCATGGACATCACATGCTAATTTCAGAATCAACTGTAAATCTAAGTCATTTCAGATTTATGTTTTTGTTGCTAACACAATACTAAACTAAAGCACATACATAGCTACGCTAGATTACTACTACATAATTTCAGATTTAACAGTCCAAAACAATTCACTTAAATGAATACGAGTCAGAGTTGAGCAGTAGTGACTTTATTCAGTCCAGTTATTACAAAACCAACAGAAATATGCCTAGCATCAGGGGACTAAATGTTCAAATACAGAAATCAGGAAGAGAACTCAATCAAAGCATATGTTTTAATTCTTCATTCATTCATTCTGCACAGTTTCAACTTACAATTGCCAAGGTAATAGCTGTGTACCTGGAAA
The DNA here is from genome assembly GCF_001879085.1 of Nicotiana attenuata. NCBI lineage: Eukaryota > Viridiplantae > Streptophyta > Magnoliopsida > Solanales > Solanaceae > Nicotiana > Nicotiana attenuata. The sequence goes on from NW_017674944.1 coordinate 51,538, forward strand.
TCAGAATATAACAGGAAGAAGAGGAAATGGAAGTCAGTTGAGGCAGTGATGAGTAGCAACCCAGATTCAAAGCAATTAAATCAATTTCAGCTCCAAAATGAACACAGCAAACCCAGGAACGAACGGCAACAGATTAAACACCAAAGGCACACGAAAACCAAACACGAATGGACCAAAATATACTCAAAACCAACCAGAACTCCTTGGACTCGAACCAAAGCAAATCTAAAGATATTCAGGCCATTTCTAATCTCCTGTTGACTGGAAATCTGATCTACAGCTAAAAATCTAACTTAAACTCTAAGAGGACTCCAATAAAACAGGATTTTTATAGAGTTTTTCTACTGTTTTTGTGTTTTTTTTTTTTTTGAGTTTTGAATCTCCAATCTCAGATCTGTTGAGATTGCAAAGACTATTTTTGGGGGGGAATTTGAGGGCTCCAAAACTTGTTATTCAAGGCACTAGAGGCTGCCTTTTATGGCAAAGATGAGGGCAGCCCCCAATTTTCTATTTTCCTCTTAGTCCCTATTTTATTTTCAGCTTAGTCCTCTCTTTACTGACTTGTTTCTCAAGTTATCACACTAAAATTACTGAAGTTACACTAAAGTCCTGCTTTGGAAGGTCCTAGAAGATTCTAGTTTCAACTACCATGTGCTATCCAATCTTAAATGTCTAAGCTACCCTTGAATTCAACCTAAAATTACTAACACTAGTTGAACTATCAGCTATAACCGAACTAGCTACTCGACTGTGGTTAATCAATCAATGCTAAACCCAATTATCAAAATAGATTCGAAAAATTAAACTAACATCACAAAACAAGATTAACCAAAAATCAGAACCAAAATCAGAAACAAAACTCATGGAATCAAGAATAATCAAAGGCATAATCCAACTTATTGTATCATGAATTAAAGCTAACCTAATATGAACTAAAACGAACACTAAGAACAGGATCGACTTATGGACTAAAATCAGCATAAACCTTAAGCAAATTAATCATGAACAAAATAGCAAAAATCTTATTGAACATAACAGTCACTCAAAGGAAAAACAGAAAAGGAAAAACTAAGGAAATACCTAGATTCGAAAGAAAACCTGGCCATCCTAAAAGCTCGAATCCAAACTCGACTTTCTGATTCCGTCCCCAAATAACATTAATCCTTTGTTCTTAGCAAGAACGAACGAATAACGTTATTAGGAGACGGAACCATACCAAAAGCTCCAAGGAAAAGCAGAACAGAAACCTTGCACGCTCGAGTCTCAAATTAGACTTTTTCAGATTCAAAATTCGAGGGATTTGAATGGCATTCGAGGGATAAGGACGACGGAATCAAGATGAGAGAGGGGAGGTGACCCTAGGGTGTTAATTTGGTGGGATTTGGACACGGGCGCCGCCGCGCACGGTGGTGGCGGCGCTAGGGTTTAACTTATTTGAGGCGTTTGATTTGGATTCGAGGGCAAAGGCTTGGGGGCTTGGGAAGAGAGGAGAAAGGCGATTCTACAGTGTTAGTTTGGACGTCATTGGACGCCGACCGCCGCCGTGAGGCGATTTCCGGCGGCGGTGTAAGGCGGAGCCGGCGGGGACAACAGGTACGAGGAACAAAAGGGTTTGATCTATAGGGTTTCTAATTTTCAGACAATTTTATTGAAAACCAACGTCGATTATGAGCCGTTGGATTGAAGTTAATGGATGGCTTAGATTTAATTGGCCTTCATTAATCCAAAACGACGTCGTTTTTTATATGGGGGCTGGACCGGATCAAAACCTTTGGGCTGGGGTCAATTCGAACTGGGTTTGAGGGATTGGGCTCGAATTAATTTGATATTGGCCCAATCTTTGGTCTTCATTAGGACAGCCCACTCTCTTTTATTAATTGCTTTCTTTTCCTTTTCATTTTGTATTTATTTTTCAATCATTATTTATATTTTTCTGATTTTTATTAAATGCCAAATTAACAACTAACAACCCAAATTAACTTCTAAAATTATATTACTCAATTTCCAAATACCATAAATCCTAATTAAATGCAAACTAATACAAATTACAAGTATTAATGCAAAAGAACTATTTTTTGTTTTTTTTTTCTTTATGAAGTAACTCAATTAATACTGAAATATGAAATTAAACCCTAAATGAAAATGTCAAGTATAGTTTTTTTTTTTCATTGATTAAAATGCACAAACAAAATGCAAAAAATTAACACAAAATGTCACAAAAATCCACAAAATTACGAAATGATGAAAGAAATCATTTTGTTTGAATTTCTTGGAGTAATTCATATAGGGCAAAAATCACGTGCTCACAATTTCTGAGAGTGAGTGAATTCTTTCTATCTTGACTTCCTAAGTGTTCTTAAATTTTATTGTGTGGGACTACTCTCGTTGGTTGTGTGAGGGCACTTGATTCATGAAGGAAAGGTAATGTCATTGACCTCTATGTTAGAGTAAGTGGGTGAGTTGCGAATAATGCGTGGTACTTGTAAGTCAAATCTTGAGGTGAAGATGTTACACTCTTGTGCTTAGTCTATTTTAAATATTCTTGGTGTGATAAGTTAGGAGAATTGTTTAAAAAGGTCGTGTCTTTATAAAGTGTAGTTTGATTGCTCGGGGACGAGCAATGGTTTAAGTATGGGGTGTTGATAATAGGCTATAATTGTGTATTTTAGTCGATTATTACACTCTAATTTACTGCACTTTAATTGAGTTTGAGCTTTAATCGCTAGTGTTTTGCACTAATGGTGTGTTTTATGCCTTGTAGGAGTGATTCCGAGCTATGTAGATGTTATGGAATGAATTTAAGTGAGTTGGAGCTTTAAAGTTTGAGTGAAAGTTCAAGGAATTAAGCCGGGATCGCGTTGGGGGGTCAACGGATGATAGTTAGAGCGAACGAAGAATCGATTAGGTATATTGTGCACTGTCTAGTAAAATAGATATAACTTTTTGCTCAGAATTCCATTTGGTCTCCGCAATATATAGTTGGAAAGCTAACTCAAAGAGCTACAACTTTCATGTTTTACATTTTTCCAAACTCCAAACGGAACGGGGCCAAACGCGCAAGATTTAAGCCAAAACGAACGAAACCGGGCAAGGTGCGAATTTGGGCGCCACAGCCAGCCTGGCGCCGGGCTGGGCGCCGGTGACGTGAAATGTGTCCTATTTCGCCCGGAACAAGGTTATTTCGGCCCTAGACCTACCCAACATGTATAAAAGCAAGACTAAACCTATTTTTGAAGGGGAGGACGCCACTTTAGAGAGATCTAACATACTTTTAAGGGAGTTTCACGTGGGGGAACACACACCACGCTTGGAGGAGGCTTTCAACTAGTTTTTCTTCTCTTCTCTTCCTTTAATCTCATAGTTTATTAGTTCTAGAGTTTTGGGTGCTACATGAACGTTGTAGTTTGAAGCTTGAATTGTTCTTATTATTTTATCATATTGGTTTATTTATTCAATCTTGCGCTTAATTATTTGATTGCTTGATCACCAATTGAATACTATCTACGAATCTAGGATTGAACTCGGGAGAGGGAAATTCTAGATTGCATATAAGATTGAGTAGAGCAAGATCTTAACTCTTAGGGGGAGCAGATTTGCGGTTAGGATAGGAATATACCTAATCGCCTTGCTTGATTACTATACGGGAATTATAAATGCGTTCTTGTTAATCCTAATTCCATAGGAATATAGGCGTTAGGTTAGCTTGAATAGGCGAGTTGTACTTCGGGAGAAGGCTACAGCAATATTAACCCCGTCAATCAATAAACTAGATAAATTAATTAGACAATTTAGTTAGAAAACTCAACGGGATTGTTAGCTAACCCATAGCTCTAGAATATTCACTCACATTGAATTCGTCTCTATAATTCACCAACTTGTTTTCTTTGATCTCTTAATTTGTTACTCTAGTTTAATTTTAGTTAAATATTCATACGTTAGGATTCGCTTGAATAGATTAATTGTTTGGTTTAATTTAGTTGATAGTTAATCACAAGTCCCTGTGGGTACGATATCTGAACTTACAATCCTATATTACTTGTCGACCACATATACTTGCGTGTGCTTAGGGAGCAACTAGTTTTTTGCGCCGTTGCCGGGGACTTAGAAATTAACTATTTTACTAGATTAGATTTTTACTTTTTATCTATTTAAGTTTTTAATTTTAGTCTAGTGTAGTTAGTATTATATTTTTATTTTTTTACACAGCATCTTTGAACGAAAAGTGGTGGGATAGTAAGTATTCTTGTTTCTGTAATCTTGTCCATATTGTAAAGGACCCCACTTGTGGCAATATTGTAAAAATATTCCTAGTACCGAGTTGTGTGCACCATCTCCTTCCTGTACTATTTGTGATGGAAATTGGAATAATTGTCCTAAGTGTTGTTATCCTACTCCAGTCCCTTCTTATGTTGATTCTAATAATTCTAGTGAGTTTAATAGGAGTAACGAATTGGATGATGTAGAACACGATGTTCGCATTCTTGATATGCACGAGAAATTATTAGAGGAATATAGAAGTTTTCGTGAGAAAATTACGAATGAGATGCAATAGTTTATAGAAGGAAGAGTTGAACTGGGACAAGAGATCTACCAATTTGGCAGTGCTATTCGCGACTTAGAGGCAGATTTGAGTGCAAAGATTGATGCGTGTAACGCCCAACAATTTAGTGATGAGTTGTGTGAAGCTGAAAAAGATCTTCTAGGCCAAATTGAGGAGCTAAAACGAGAATACCAATCATTAGACCATGCTTTTGTTAATGATGCCAAGGTTGATGAAGAGTACGAAATTGAGGATGTCAAAAATAATACAATTTTGGAGTTAGAGCGTATTGGACCTCATTCTAAACATTTTTCAACATTGTGTTTGGTTGATGACATAGAAATTGATCCATTCGAGCATATAGAGGAGTCAATAGATGAGGAACAGAGTGTTTATGTTATGAAATTTGCGATGCCAAGGAGACAAAACGACATCCCGCACTTAAAAGTCAAGAAGTGCAAGATGCGATATTATTTACTTGGTTCCTTTATTTTCATACCACCGCCCCAGGAACGTGACACAAAAATTGATGCAAAATTGAGGGCGCAATTTATATCCTCAAAGTGGAAGGAAAAGTGGCGAAAGTGATGGCGTCGTGCCGCGACGTTAAATCAAGCGCTTGTTGGGAGGCAACCCAATTTTATTTTTTATTTTTTTATTTTGTTTATTTTTTTTATTGTGTTATTTCTTTTGTAGTATTATTTTTGTATTTTGTAGGAGTAGGAGCATGGAGTCAAAGCTAATAGGCATGTGCAAAAGCATGCAGGTGGTTGAAACTAAGTGTGAGGTACCCGCGCAAGGGATCATACCTGGGAGAAGTCTGAGTATCCCGTGAGCTGCTAATTCTTCGGCCTTTGGCCTACCAGGGAGTTTCTTTTACCCACTTATTATTTTTAGTGTGCATTGAGGACATTGCACAATTTTAAGTGTGGGGTGAGGAGATTGTCTGAGTGACTTTCTATGCTATTTTAGTTGTGTTAGTTTAATTGAATATTTTTTTTAGAAAAACGAAAAAAAATTAGACTTTTCCCGACGATGGATCTCCTAGACAGTTTTCTTGAGGGATGTAAGTCTAAAGAGAAAGGACAAAAAGATTTTCTTTGTAGATAGTGTAGCAATTCCCCCTTGGTTTTTCTTTGTGCCGCGGTTCTTTTCCAAGGGTTTTGTTTGAACCGGGTGTAGGTAGTTTTATTTTTTTTAGGAGAGAAGCCATGGTGATGTGAATTGAATTGAATCAATATCTTCTAACTTTGTCATGCCTTGAGAATAGTGAGTACTTTAGTTGTGACGCTTAGGCTCTATTTTTGACTCTTGTATAAGTACCTTAAATTGTATGATCTTAACTTTGCTTAACTTCTTTGACTAGAGTGTCTTGATGAGTCCAATCCTTAGTGAGTTATGTGCCATGTGTGTGTAAGGTTTTGTGTTATTCTGT
>NW_017674944.1:57521-80108 GCF_001879085.1 Nicotiana attenuata
ATGAACGTTGTAGTTTGAAGCTTGAATTGTTCTTATTATTTTATCATATTGGTTTATTTATTCAATCTTGCGCTTAATTATTTGATTGCTTGATCACCAATTGAATACTATCTACGAATCTAGGATTGAACTCGGGAGAGGGAATTCTAGATTGCATATAAGATTGAGTAGAGCAAGATCTTAACTCTTAGGGGGAGCAGATTTGCGGTTAGGATAGGAATATACCTAATCGCCTTGCTTGATTACTATACGGGAATTATAAATGCGTTCTTGTTAATCCTAATTCCATAGGAATATAGGCGTTAGGTTAGCTTGAATAGGCGAGTTGTACTTCGGGAGAAGGCTACGAGCAATATTAACCCCGTCAATCAATAAACTAGATAAATTAATTAGACAATTTAGTTAGAAAACTCAACGGGATTGTTAGCTAACCCATAGCTCTAGAATATTCACTCACATTGAATTCGTCTCTATAATTCACCAACTTGTTTTCTTTGATCTCTTAATTTGTTACTCTAGTTTAATTTTAGTTAAATATTCATACGTTAGGATTCGCTTGAATAGATTAATTGTTTGGTTTAATTTAGTTGATAGTTAATCACAAGTTCCTGTGGGTATGATATCTGGACTTACAATCCTATATTACTTGTCGACCACATATACTTGCGTGTGCGTTAGGGAGCAACAGTATGCATGAGTTTACAAGTTATTTTGTGACGTACAACTAGAAGGAAAAATGAAAGATTCTGTTTCTGCTTATTTAGAACATTCTATTTTTCCGCGGAGTTCACTTTTATTATATCGACGTGGCTTGCATTGATATATATATATATATATATATATATATATATATATATATATATATATATATATATATATATATATATATGTTTTTGGACAATTATATGTCATGGTCTAAATTCTTGTGTCGAATGTGAGAGTTGCTAAGAGTAAAATATATTTTTGCCTCAATATCCTGTCGTGACTTGGCTAAGCATAGAGTTTAATTAAAAGTTAGTTGAAGAAATATTTAAATTAATTGTAATACAATTTTATTTAATTATAGTAGTAAGATTGTGTCAAACATCAAAGATAACTTCAAAACCAAAATGAGTGTAAGTGAATTATGTGCTACAAAATTTTGGAGTATGATAGAGATTATCTTACCAATTTCATCAATGAGACACTAGTCACGCTGAAAGATATTTATAGGCAATTACCTGTTCCTAAATGTAGTAAATCCCACGATTGAAAATCTAAACTTTTCTGGAAACTCTTGAATTAGAGGGGAAAAAACTTATTAAAAATACATATGAACGTCTGAAAAAAAGTATACAGTGGTTAAAACTTAAAAGGATAAGATTTTTGAAACTGATTGAAATACTACATTTTTCCTTTTGAGAAAAGGGGGTAAAGGAGAAGAATAAAAAGAAAAAGAACGTACTAAAGTGAATCAGTTCACCTATAAAAAGGAATACGTAGGCTAGAAGAAAAGTGAAGAACGGCAAAAAAAAAAGTCATTCCCCCATATTCTTCCTCGTCTTTTTTTAGATTGTAAAATTTATTTCATACTCTTTTTATCCCCTACTCATCAAAGAAGAGGATTAACAACGACAATAAACCTACCCTACCTTGAGAATGTACATAAACGGCTTCCGATAGATTTTCAGTTAAAAATAAATAAAAAGAAACGAATAACAACAAGCAACAACATCAATAATACTAAGAAAATCAGACACATCTAACTTACTAATTGATCATAAAATAAGATTACTGTTTGCCCTAAAAATCAAGTAAAAATTAAATTGTAATGTGGTTTTAAGGATACGTGATTCACTTAATACCAATTGATTAATTTAGAGATAAGTGATGAAATTGACAAGAATACAGAACAACCAATGTTCGGGCAGTATTCTCGAGCTGATGAACCCTCGAGAGTAGTAAAGCAAGAACAGTTAAAGAACAATAATTAAAGAGCAGTAAGCTGATGAGCAGAAGAAATAAATATTATATTGCCTTGATCTGTATGAATGTGAGAGGGTCCTTATGAATGATGGGGACCCCTCTATATATACTGGAGGAATCCTAATTGAGGTACAATTCTAATTACAGAAGTAAAATCCCATGATTGATACAAATAACCACCCTTGATTTGATCCGTTCCAAGATTTCCGCCGTGATATCCGACCGACTACGAATATTTTGCCTTTCCGTTATTGTGTTCCGCTCGAAGCTGGTCATATCCGGTCTCGATCATCGGGGACTTCGATCTCGACGGGTGCCTCGATCCCCGAACTCAGCACCTTGTTTCCGTGTTCAGGTCTGATCCATTACGAGGCTGACCCTCGATGCAGTTCTCTGATCTCGAAATAATAACAAAATCGGGAAAGCCCGATTTTACCCGTATACAGATAGCCCCCTCGTTTCTTAGAGTGCACGAACTGAGTCTTCGATTTCGTACATCGACCAATTATGATGCCATCCTCGTGACGTAAGCGATGGAGGCGACCGAAGCGTCGCGTCTGCACAGTTCTCAAAATCATTAATTAGCGTCAGTTGATGGTCAGCCACTGATGCCCTTGAACCGTCATTGCAATACTATAAATAGGTTCTCTTCATAATCTTCCCAAACTTTATTTTCAAAAACCTTTCTTAACCTTCTAAGCTTTCCTACTTTCTTCAAGTTTCTCAATTCTGAAAATTCTTCGGAATCCGTTTGCCAATCCTTTCCTAAAACAACAAGCTTCATCTTCTTCTTTATTTGAACTCATATAAAAATGACTAAAATATCTAAAATCGTTCCCCAAAAGGAAAAAGCCTCTTCATCGCGGCCGGCCGGCGATAAAACGCCGGTGGAGCCACGCATCGAGGAGTGCGTTCCTGGGTCGTACGACCTTACTTCCGATTTTAAAGTGGAGAAAACCTCGTCGGTCCCTAACCGATGCGAGCCAATGTTGAGATACATATGCTCGATAACTGAGGGCGATCTCAAACAAGTGAAGAAAGATTGCAACTGGGAGGGCAAAGAGGTGGTGATTCCTACCCTCCATGAGGATATCACTACTTGCGTGGAAGGGTTTTTAAGTGTTTGCACTTACCCTTTCACGCTGGGTCCCGTCGATCCCGTGATCATCGACTTCTGCCGCCAATACCAAATAACCCTAGGCCAAATCCACCATTCTTTTTGGCGCATAGTGATTTTGTTCCAATTTTTGTGAATAAGGTCGAGGGGATGCCTTTCACCCTCGAATATCTCATTAGATGTACAACCCCCGTCTCTATCGAGGCGGATTAATAAGGCTTCAGCGCCCGACCACAAAGGTGTTGTTCTCGAGTACAGACTAGCCCATGGATCGAGGATGGATGAGTTGGTTTGTCCGAGTGAGGACCTCCGACATAATCCCGACCGAGAATATGCCATTCCCCGAAGAATAGAACATGAAGCGTAAGTAGAACTTACTCATAGTTTTTAGTTGTTGTTTTGTTTCTTTCGCCTTTCTTCATCCACATCTCTTCTTACCCATATCTCTTCTTATGATGTAGCGGTTCCGTGGGTGCCTGGTGCAATCCCGGACCTCGAAGGCTGGGTTCGAAAGCTGGCCTCGACCTATTTGTATTCTGAGCGTTGTTGGCGTGATTTGGCAAGGGGCCGATGGGAAGCCAAGAATCACGGTAAGCTTACCTTATACGTTATTGGTGCCCTTCTCCGAAACGTCTCTTTTCACTTGTACTTAATTTCCTTTTATGCAGGTCTCGGGGCCGAAATGAAGTCGGTCCTGCCTGGGGAAGAGGAGGACCCGAAACCGTCTAAGGATAAGAAGAGAAAAAGGGTTTCGATCTCGAGACCCCGAAACCAAAGAAGAGCAAGACTCGCTAGCAGAAGAACGACGCCGCTGTCCTGTCTGAGGATGTAGTTCAACAGCTACGAGATGAAGAAAAAAGGATCATGAAGAGACTTCAGGCTGGTGGCTCGAAAGAAGAGTTTCGAGGTCCCAAAGACCGCTGGGCCGGTTATGATCGAAGAAGTTAAGCCTCGGGCTGAGGAGGGCTTAGAAGATGCCCCGAGCGGAGTCCCCGAGTCAGTGGGGGCCGATGTAGCCTCCCAGCGAGATGCTCAATCGGTGGATGTATCCGAAGGGTCCAGTTCCGAGGCCCTTTGAAATGAAGGGAATGCCCCAAGTGACTTGCTTGGGGCAATAGACATAGGTGATTCGCCGCTCCTCCCCTCATTCTCCGAAAGGCAGATTGAGAAGCTCGGGCCATGGGGACCCTCGATGCGGGAATGGACCACGAAGGGGAGGACCTTTCTATGGCTGCTTCACGGTGGTCGAAGATGTTCCCGATCTGGATGCATCGAGCATCTTTGACGAGGCTCATCGACTCCTGAGTCAGGTAAGTCCTAGCTCCCTTTATCAATATCATTTTTGTCTTTTTGTTTTTATCTTGTCTGACTTTACTTTCTTTCTTCGTAGGCCTTGGCGCTTCACCGGGAAGCATTTTCTAATCCCGAGCTGAGCTGGACCGATGTGAGGCCGATCTCAAGAGGCTCAGGGAGGAAAGATATGCCCTCAAAAAACTCTATGTGCAAAAAGAAGAGGAGATCAAGGACCTCCGAGCTGAATTGGCAACAGCCCATAAAAAACAAACCGATCTCATCGAACAGGCAACGTAAATTTTTACAGGAGCTTGACATATCAATTCGATATTGGTGACTAACACTTAGATCCTGCAGGTTCAGCAGAAGGCCGAGAAAATCGAGCAGCTTTGCGAGGAGGCAGAGATAAAAGAGGCAGAGACTTTAGGATGGAAGCAGAACATGGACCGCCTCGCCTCGGAGAAAGATACGGCTCGAGCCCAGTTTACGGTTGAACGTCAACTCCAAAGTGTGAAGGAGCAGATCCTGGCCCGAGCCAGGAAAATTGAAGAGCTCGAGGCTCGGTTGGCCGCTGAGCTTGCGAAGGCCGCATCTGTAGCGGAAAGAGTGAAGGCCGATGCGAAGGGCGGTCGTGGCCGTCTACCGAGCCGATGCTGAAGCTGCTCATGCTCAGGAAAAAGAGATTTCTGATGCTGCTCAGGCTCGAGTACTTCATGTTGCTGAGCACACCAAATGCCAATCTTGGAGAGAGACTCTCGAGGAGATCCACGCAAGCGGCTTCGACCTTGCTGCTGAGATCGAGAATGCGAAGGGGCTAGAGGCCGAAGTCGAAACTTTGCTCTCTGATGATGATGATTCCGGGAGCGCAAGTGGATCCGGGAGTGGAGAAGATGAAGATGAAGCTCCCAGGGAAGATTAGGCACTTAGAACTTTTTTCTTCTTTTTGGTTTTTTGTGTAAGACCCTGAGTGGTCTTTGTAAATACTCTCGTATATATGAAAGATCCTTTTTCTTTCCGATTTGTCTCTGATCTTTGTTTTGAAAATTTTGTTTTGTTTTCGCTTTATGATAATTACGATATACTTTAGGCCTTGCGAGGAATTTAACTCACTTTGTTGCCTCGTGAAGATTTCGTTGAAATCAGATTGTTATAATTTCTATAATCGAGTGAGTACCTGCTCGAACTTAGAGCGGTAAAAACCCTTGGATTTTGGTTAAGCGAGGGCGATCCCTCAAGCTCAATAATGTAATGTCCCTTAGGCTCTTTAATCGGGCCGATACGGCCTCAAAATAGTGGCTTTTTCCCTTTTTTTGTCTTAAAAGTTTAATTTGTTATGCCTTAGCATGAGATAAATCTGTATCCATTAGGATTTAGTGTTGTTAAAAAACTTTGTTATGCCTTAGCATAAGTTCGCTCGTGAGTTCGAACAATTTAGTACCCCTGAGGGTTGATGTTATCTAAACCCTTTTGTAATTTTGCCGAGGGTAGCCTTGTTTAACCGGTTTTGTGAAAATGTTTGAAGGCATGTTTAATTACGGAATTCGGACGTCTCCGAACCATGATATTTTGGCTGTAGCCTTTAACTTGATATTTGCCCATTGGGCTTGTTTCTCGATTATACTTCAAACTTGTTCGAAGAATCAGTCCCCGAGTGGGGTGGCCGTGGCCTATAAAATCGAGGATTGCCTTTTTCAAGGTCTTAAGATCAACAATGTGAACATGTCGATTCTCGGACGATAGTCCCCGAGTACGGGGTTAATTTCTCAAGCTTTAGTTGCGATTGGCTCTTGAGCCGATTTCCGTGAAATGTCGTAAGTACGAAATTGTAAAGTAAAAATTTCACTAAGGCATGGAACATCTGATAAGGAAAAAATGCTTCTTTCAATATATCATTCATGCGTACATGTTTTGTCATTAGGGCTCGGGAAATCTACATGGGCACGGTTTCTTTGACCGTTTGACCCTTTACAAAAAATTCCCATCGAGACCCTGTTGATACGAAGCATCTTCTTTGAAAATATAACATCTGAGGTGATGCCCCCCAGTATTCGAGGTTGATTGTAAAGAAGCCCCGGATACTTGAATTGTCCCAGGTAGCACATACAGTTGTTGCCTCGTTAAAAACCTCGCCGGAAAAACCCATTTGGGATAAAAATGGATCTAAGGGAAAAAGAGTGCAACGTGTGCTTTAAAACCTAAGGTTTTTGTGTTGAAGAGCTTCTCGATGTCTTCGATCGAACACCTGCAATGAGTTAGCACCAGATAGAAATGAAAAGGGAGAAAGTCATACCTTAGCAACAATATCGTTTGAGGAGTGATATGTTCCAATTGTTTGGCAATTGTTCGCCCTCCATTGTGCCGAGTTTGTAAGATCCCTTTCCGATGACACCGAGGACTTGATATGGCCCTTCCCAATTTGGGCCGAGTTTCCCTTCATTCGGATCTCGAGTATTGAGGGTGACTTTCCTCAGAACTAAGTCCCATATTTTGAAGTGTCGAAGATTGATTCTTTGATTATAATATCTTTTGCCTCGCTATTTTTGCAGCCATTCGAACGAGGGTGGCTTCCCGTTTCTCGTCTAACAATTCGAGGCTTGTGCTCATAGCCCCGTGATTTGATTCTTCCGTTGTGTATCGAAACCTGATGCGTGGTTCCCCGACTTCGACCGAGATCAGAGCTTCAGCGCCATATACTAAGGAGAACGGCGTTGCCCCGGTACTGGATTTTGTCGTTGTCCAATATGCCCAAAGGACTTCGGGCAAAACTTCTCTCCATTTCCCCTTAGCATCATTCAATCTTTTCTTTAGGTTTTGAATGATAGTCTTGTTCGTTGATTCGGCCTGTCCATTCGCACAAGGATGCTACGGCGTGGATAATATCCTTTTTATTTTGTGATCCTCGAGGAACTTTGTTACTTTGCTGCCGATAAATTTTTTTCCGTTGTCACACACTATCTCGGCGGGTATCCCGAATCGACATATGATGTGATCCCAGATGAAGTCTATAACTTCCTTCTCTATGACTTTCTCGAAAGTCTGTGCCTCAACCCATTTAGAGAAATAGTCAGTCATAAATAAAATGAACTTAGCTTTACCTGGGACCGATGGCAGAGGACCTACAATGTCCATCCCCCATTTCATGAATGGCCACGGGGATAGGACTGAATGGAGTTGCTCTCCGGGTTGGTGGATCATCGACGCGTGCCTTTGGCATTTGTCACATTTTCGAACGAACTCCTTAGTATCTTTTTCCATACTGTCCCAATAATATCCTGCTCTGATGACTTTGTGAACCAGTAATTCGGTGCCGGAATGGTTCCCGCATGTGCCTTCATGGACTTCTCGTAGAACATAGTCGATGTCCCCTAGTCCCAAATATTCTGCCAATGGTCCATCGAATGTCCTTCTGTATAATGTTCCATCTTCAACCAATGTGAATCGAGTAGCTTTTGTTCGTAGGGCCCTCGATTCTTTAGGGTACGATGGGAGCTTTCAGTTTTTCAAGTACTCGATATATTTATTCCTCCAATCCCAAGTTAAGCTTGTGGAGTTTATCCTAGCGTGACCTTCTTCGATCACAGATCTCGAGAGTTGAACAACAGTCCTCGAGCTGATTTTGTCCTCCTCGACTGATGACCCCAAATTTGCAAGAGCATCGGCTTCACTGTTCTGCTCGCGAGGTACGTGCTGCAAGGTCCATTCTTTAAAACGGTGCAAAGTTACCTGTAGCTTGTCCAAATACCTTTGCATTCTATCCTCTCGAACCTCAAAGGTTTTGTTTACTTGGTTTACTACCAGCAAAGAGTCGCATTTGGCTTCAATGACTTCCGCCCCCAAGCTTTTAGCTAGTTCAAGACCTGCAATCATGGACTCGTACTCGGTCTCATTGTTAGTCAACTTAGAAGTTTTGATGGATTGTCTAATAGTGTTGCCCGTGGGCGGCTTCAAAATGATGCCTAGCCCGGACCCCTTCACATTCAAAGTGACGTTTGTGAAAAGGGTCCAAACCCCCGACGATGTACCTGATTTTAACAAGAGTTCCTTTTTGACTTCGGGTACGAGGGTTGACGTGAAATTGATCACGAAATCTGCTAAAATTTGAGACTTGATGGCCGTTCGGGGTTGATATTCGATATCGTACCAACTGAGTTCTACGGCCCATTTGGCCAATCGGCACAATAGTTCGGGCTTATGCAAAACATTTCGAAGCGGGTAAGTGGTAATACAGATATGGGGTAACATTGAAAATACGGTTTTAGCTCTCTAGAGGCGCTTATCAATGCAAATGCCAATTTCTCTAAGTGTGGATATCTAGTTTCTACTTCTCCTAGAGTTCGACTTACATAATAAACAGGGAATTGCGTACCTTGCTCTTCCCAAACCAGGACACCACTTACCGCGATCTCCGAGACTGCCAAGTATAAGTAGAGTTTTTCATCTGCCTTTGGAGAATGAAGCAATGGTGGGCTCGAGAGGTATCGCTTCAATTCTTCTAACGCCTGTTGACATTCTGGGATCCATGCAAAATTGTTCTTCTTTCTGAGTAGAGAGAAGAATCTATGACTCCGATACGACGATCTTGATATGAATCGGCCTAGATCAGCTATCTGCCCTATCAGCCTTTGCACGGCTTTAACGCTGTCCACGATGGTGATGTCTTCGATAACCTTGATTTTATCGGGGTTGATCTCGATTCCCCGATTCGACATCATGAATCCAAGGAACTTGCCCGAACCGACTCCGAAAATGCATTTCTCGAGGTTGAGCTTCATGTTGTATTTTCTCAGTATCTCGAATGTTTCCTGCAAATGTGTCAAATGGTCCTCTGCGCGCAGGGATTTAACTAGCATGTCATCCATATATACTTCCATTGTCTTACCTATTTTTTCTTCGAACATTTTATTTACTAGAAGTTGGTAGGTAGCTCCTGCATTTTTTAGCCCGAAGGGCATTACATTATAACAATATGTTCCATACTTGGTGATAAATGAAGTCTTTTCTTGGTCTTCCGAGTTCATTTGAATTTGGTTGTACCCGGAATAGGCATCGAGAAAACTAACGATCTCGTGGCCGGCCATGGCATCGATCATGCGATCGATGTTAGGCAGTGGAAAAGAATCTTTAGTACATGCCTTGTTTAAATCCTTATAATCTACACACATCCTAAGTTTGTTCCCTTTTTAGGAACTACGACTACATTGACTAACCATTTGGGATATTTCACTTCCCGAATGGACCCTATTTTGAGAAGTTTAGTTTCCTCGTCCTTTATGAATATGTGTTTTACCTTGGACTGTGGCCTTCTCTTTTGCTTTACCGGTCTGAACTTTGGGTCCAAACTCAGTCGATGAGTGGTGATCTCCGGCGGGATCCCTGTCATGTCAAGGTGGGACCAAGCAAAATAATCCATATTTTTAATAAGGAATTTAATGAGTTTTTCCTTGAGCTCGTGAGTTAATCCCATGCCCAGGTATACCTTTTGATCGGGCAGGTGCTCGATTAGTATGACTTGCTCCAGCTCTTTGACCGTTGACTTTGTGGCATCGGAATCATCTGGGATTACGAAGGTTCGAGGTATCGTATAATCATCATCATCGAAAGTTTCCTGCTGTTCCGATCTGGTCGAAGCCGGCGATTGTGGTTGCTATTTGACCTTCTATTTTTCCTTTAATTCTGGTCCCTTTGTTGATGTTAGAGTTGATACCGATATCACCTCATCGATTGCAAACATCTCTTTGCTTGCTGGTTGCTCGCCGTACACCATTTTGACTCCTTTCGATGTTGGAAATTTCAAGACTTGATGAAGCGTTGAAGGTACTGCCCTCATATTATGGATCCAAGGTCTTCCGAGCAGTGCATTATACCTCATATCTCCTTCGATCACGTGGAACTTCATTTCTTGAATAGTTCTGGCCACGTATACTGGCAACATGATTTCCCCTTTGGTGGTTTCACTCGCCATGTTAAAACCGTTAAGCACTCAAGCTGCAAGCACGATCTGATCCTGAAGGCCGAGTTGCTCCACGACCCTCGATCGAATAATATTCGCCGAGCTACTTGGATCAACCAACACACATTTAACTTGAATTTTATTCATAAGGATAGAAATTACCAGTGCGTCATTGTGAGGTTGTTCGATCCCTTCTGCATCCTCGTTGTTGAAGGATAAGGTATCTTCTGGTAAGTAATCCCGGGTACGTTTCTCCCTTGTGATCGTGACTTTGGTGCGTTTAAATGTTGGACCCTAAGGGATATCGCCCCCACCGACAATCATATGAATCACGTGTGGTGGTTCTTCCTGTTCGTTCTTCCAGTTCGCATCCCTGCCTCTGAAGTGATTTTTCGCTCGGTCACTCAAGAACTCCCGAAGATGACCTTCGTTGAATAAAAGAGCTACCTCCTCCCTTAGTTGTCTGCAGTCTTCGGTTCTGTGACCATGGGTTCCATGGTACTTGCATGTTTGATTTGGATTCCTTTGAGCTGGATTAGTCTGTAGGGGTCGGGGCCACCTAGTATCTTTGATTCGTCAAATGGCTGACACAATACCTGAAGCATCGACGCTGAAGTTGTACTCTGATAACTGTGGCGCTTCCTTAGGCTCGACATGTTTATCGAAGCCACTCTTACTCATAAGCCCTCAGGAATTTTGACCTTGATCATTCCTTCGGTCATTGCGAATGGGATTACGTCCTGATATGTTGTTCCTACGATCTGCGCCATAAGGTTGGTATCGATCTCTGTTCGATCGGGGCTCTCTATCGATGTCTCTTCGAATCCTGCCTTCGGATCTATTTGGGTAAACGGAACCGGACGGGGCTCCTAACTGATCATCCTCGACTCTGATTTTTGACTGGTAGCAATTATGCACATCGGCCCAGGCCACCGCTGGATATTCAATCAAATTCTGCTTCAGTTGACGTGATGCTACCGAACTGTGCTCGTTCAGAGCCTGAGTAAAGGCTTGGACAGCCCAATCATCGATAACCGGGGGTAGGTCCATGCGTTCCAACTAAAATCGAGATACAAATTCCCTTAGCATTTCATTGTCCTTTTGTCTCACTTTGAAGAGGTCCGACTTCCTGGTCGCGAACTTTATTGCTCCGGCGTGTGCCTTTATGAACGAATTGGCGAGCATGGCGAAAGAATCGATGGAATTGGGCGGCAAATTGTGGTACCATATCATTGCCCCTTCGACAAAGTTTCTCCAAATTTTTTCAGCAAAACGGATTCAATCTCATCATCTTCTAAGTCATTTCCCTTTATCCCGCATGTGTACTTGGGGATGCCCGGCATACGAAACTTCATAGGAATGGGCTTCGGAGCCGCACTTTGAGGAAAACGCTGTTGCACGAATTTCTTCAAATCCAAACTCTTTAGGATCGGGGGTGCCCCCGGTATTTGGTCAACTCGTGAGTTGTACGTTTCTACCTTTTTGTCATTAGCCTCGATTTTCTTTTCACCTGATTCTATCCGTTTCGTGAGCTCCTCGAGCATCTTCATAACGGCGGGATCAGTCCCAGATCCATTATCGTTCAATTTCTCTTGTACTGGTTCAACCCTATGAACAACTTCCTGCGATGTATCGAGTTTAATCCTGCTTGGTGCCCGATTCTGGAGTTGTGCTACTGCAGCCTGCTGAGTTTGTAGCATGTCAAATATCATTTGAAGGCTAATTCCGCCTTCTTCACTATTTTGTGTGTTCCGATCAGCTGCTCGAGTGTCTCTGCGGACGTTGTTTTTAGGGTCGGCGCCTAAATCTCCACGAATGGCGACATGAGAATTGACATTAACCGGATCCACGGCCTGTGGTGCGTCGGGATTGATTGGAGGTACTCCATTTCCTGGGGCGACTACGTGCTCGTTTTCGCCATGAAGACCAAGGTTGGTGTCAGTGTGAGTGGGTACTACTTGAGAGTTTGACATGTTGATTCCTGAAATCAAAAAATACTCACAAGAAAAAGCGTAAAAGCGGTGTGTCTTATGAAGGCTAAAATATTAAGCAATCACTATTATCCTTACCCCCACGGTGGGCGCCAAACTGTTTACCCTAAAAATCGAGTAACAATTAAACTTGTAATGTGATTTTAAGGATACATGATTTCAATTAATACCAATTGATTAATTTAGGGATAAGTGATGAAATTGACAAGAATATAAAACAAACAGATGTTCGGGCAGTATTCTCGAGCTGATGAACCATCGAGAGTAGTAAAGCAAGAACAGTTAAAGAACAACAATTGAAGAACAATAATTAAAGAGCAGTAAGCTGATGAGTAGAAGAAAGAAATATTATATTGCTTGATCTGTATGAATGTGAGAGGGTCCTTACAAATGATACGGACCCCTCTTTATATACTAGAGGAATCCTAATTGAGGTATAATTCTAATTACGAAGTAAATCCCATGATTGATACAAATAATCGCCCTTGATTTGATCCGTTCCGAGATTTCCGCCGTGATCTCCGACCGACTATGGATATTTCGCCTTTCCGCTATTGTATTCGTTCGAAGTTGGTCATATCCGATCTCGATCGTCGGGGACCTCGATCTCGACGGGTGCCTCGATCCTCGAACTCGGCACCTTGTTTCCGTGTTCAGGTCTGAGCAATTACGAGGCTGACCCTCGATGCAGTTCTCTGATCTCGAAATAATAACAAAATCGGGAAAGCCCGACTTTACCCGTATAGAATTACCAACAAATGTCACTCGATATATCATTAAATCCATTATATTCGGTTCGTTCTATTTTATACAGCAAGTCAACAAAAAAACAACGATGACTTTCCGTTGTACTACACTATGCATTATTGACTCGGAGATATGCTTATGTTAATACAAAAATCAAATTTGATAAGTGCGATTTTAATGCTTACTTCCCAAAAAACGAATTTCCCCATACCGCCATAGTTCTTTTATTTCGTATTCATATTCTGTTGTGCAATTTTTTTCAATATATGCTCGTAATGCTTGTTCAATTTTTCTAAAAATTCTTAGTATAAAATAATTATGCAAGCATTTTAATCAAATTATATGCTTATAGGATAAGCAAAATACACAACTACACTAAAATTGAAAATAATGTTCATCTGTCTTTTCTCTTACTATAATAAACTTTTGATAAATCTTTCCTTTCAAAATAACAAAAGAGATTAAACTGTTATAAAACTTAGCTCAAAGTAATAATATAGAATAGATAACAATGTAGAGAGAAAGAGAGGAGATAATCTTATTTTTTTTATGTATTCAAGTGTGTACAATGTGATGCCCAAACCCTCTATTTATAGGATGATATAGGTAATACAAAGAGACTCCATAAACATGGTATTAACTATTGAGAACATGGGGGAAGATCATGGAGGTGTGGGAGTTACATCCATAATGGTAAGAAGTAGTGGGAGGTTAATTAATGGAGAAGAGTAGTGGGTGTTACTCCTTTAGGAGTTATGGACATCCACCATAATCAAGTATTTCATAACACTCCCCCTTGGATGTCCAAAGATAATGTGCCTCGTTAAAACCTTACTAGGAAAAAACCCTATGGGAAAAAAATCCTAGTGAAGGAAAAAGAGTACATATATCTGTAATACGCTTTATTTGCTGCCTCGTTAAAAACCTTGCCAGGAAAACCCAGTGGGATAAAACCTTAGCTAAGGGAAAAAGAGTACAGCACATATTTGCCTGCCCCTAATGAATATATCACGACGAATTCCAAGCTTGTCTAACAACTTCTCTAATATTGAGATCGGCAATGCCTTGGTGAATTATTCCGCCAAATTATCACTTGAACGAATTTCTTGAATATCTATTTCATCATTCTATTGAAGATTGTGTCTGACAAAGAACTTTGATGAAATATATGATTTATTCAGTCTCCTTCAATATTCTTCTTTTAATTGAGATAAGCAAACATCAGCTTCTTCATTATTATTGGAATCTTCTCTTCAAAAAAAAGTCACACATCTTGTGAAATGATAATATGACAATTCCTCACATACAAATAGATTGTTTGAAGAACGGACTTCAATAAATGCCTGCATTTGCATAAACAACAAAACCTTGACAATATTTGTTAGAATAAACAAATCTATATCAAGGCTTCTTTTTGCAATATAATACTAATCATATTTCAATATCTCCATATAGCATTTATACTTTCAGCTGTTGGGACTATTCGTCCAACTTCATATTTTTCAGATAAAGTCAATTTTCATTGCATATTTTTCATTTGGCCAATCATTTATCTGTCCAAATTTCATGACAGATTTGAGCTCAAGATCCTCGTCAATATTAAATATTAAGCGCTACATTATATTAACAACATCGTCGACGATCATTTTATATCGGTTCCATCATCGCACAATAAAGACATAACTTATCGAGATCTCATTATTTTCAAGTACCTGAGCCTCTCCCATGAGGTCTTATAGAGTGTTATGTCATGGTGCTCTTATAAAGCATTTGCCTCCTTATTATGATCATCTTGAACATTTGCTCCCTCCTTCTTCAAGGAGTTTTATCTTTGGAACCGATTTGTCTATTACGCTTCATGCGTGCCATAAACTCTATCCATCATGGACGTTATTCTATTTGGAGCATTAGCAGCTGGAATATGACATTTAGCTTTTGGTCAGCAAATGCTCCTGGCAATATTTTGGAAATGAATTATCACTTGAACTTCAAGTTCACATAAGTTCACATTTTCTTGTACGAGGATCTAGATGTATTCATAATAATTCATTCCACGTATCACTGTTTCAGCTGCCCATTTTCTCCCCCTAATGTCGGGATCACCAACACATTTTTCAACCTTCTTTGGGAACCCATCTTTGTGCATTGTGGCAACACAATTAAATCAGATAGCACATCCATATTTTTAGATGGGAATATTTGGTTCCTGACCGTGAACCAATTGTAATTTATCATAACTTGTTGGCTAGATGCGTACAAGTGCTGTTGTATATTAAATAATACACCTCATACCAAATTTTTATTTGGGAGTTTTGTTCTCATAACAAATGGTTTAGCTATAATTGGAGGCATACAATTTCTGCTAAACCAACTTGATTTAAACCAGCATTATCAAGATAAATTATCATATATATTCTGGAACTATGCTCTAATAATTTGAGCAAACAACCTTGCAAAACCAAAGTGCAAGTTGATAACAAACGCACATGTGACCATACAATAGATGCATCTATTAAAATCATATAATAGTAAACGATCCACATGGCAGGTGATTGGGCCCATATATATATCACCTTCTATTCGTTCCAGAAATCAAGGGTCAGTCCCAACCTTAACTGGTATATCATGAGAATAAGCAGCACAAGAGAATTCTTGAAGAATCTTCTATTTCTTCAATATATGCCAATGTGAATTCTCAATTAATTTTCGCATCAATTAACCGGGATGGCCAACTGGTCATGCCAACTGAAATTTATTTCAGTAAACATTTAATTTACTATGGCATGTGATTTCATATCATGCTTATACATCTGTAGTACAAATAGAAGAAAAATTGAGTAACCTTCATATTTACCCGATATGTTATAGTAATATGGAGCTAATCGATCTTCCTTTCATTTATAGTTTCAATATGCCAACCACTTTGGCTAATACATTTGAAACTTAAAAAGTTTCTTTTGAGACTTACTACAATATCAATGTCATGAACAATTTTATTCATCCGGGTAGTAACAAATTAGCTCTTCCGGAGCTCTTAACTGATTTTGTACTACAAGATCTTTTGTCACACCATCCATACGGTGAATGTCTCCTTCACGGAGAAAAGCATATCATAATAATTGTCATGGTCAAAATCATCATAAGCAAAATCATTTCTTGCTTTACTTTTGCCTTTAATAACTTTTTATAAGGCATGTCAAATTATTTTTTGGCGTACCACATGTACGCGACCAATTACATATTCATGTAATCACATAGTAATGTTCATGATCTTTCTTTCTCTCAAACCTCCCGTAGAGGTGAGTTGTAGTATTTATTCAACCATGCATAAATACATTCTTGTGGATAATTTGTATCATATATATATTTTTACACTCACTTTAGGAATGAGTCTGCATTTACAATGCTTATCACAAGTCGCATTCTTTCAAAAAAATGGACTATAATCATCTGAGCGTGCCTCATATTTACAGACCATATTGATACACAATTCCTTCACATATGAAGGATTATTTTGAGAAACCTTATTATTCTCCTTTTTACGATTACCATAATGATGACTATTATTATTTTGGTCTTTGGCACACCACTTTCATTGAACAACCACTTGTCTTCATTTAGACTTATTATGCACCGCTATCACATTCACTTCAAGAATGGAGCAAATCAAGTGGGACATTTCATGCCTTTTCATGAAAGATACATTAATTTTCTTTCATTATATAATCAATATGGTGCATTAGGGCTCAAACCCAATGCCTTACCCATATAAAGACATGTTAGACAATAATGAGTTGGGACTCGAAGTCAACTCTTATCATTATGGTGTACCAGGACCCGAACCCGATGTCTTACCCCCCCATGTTGCGGTGGAACTTAAAACCTTCCGTCTTATCCTTAACCTTCGGCATAATAGGCCATAATGCATCACCCTTGATCATTTAATCACGGGGAGCCTTAAATAACATTTCCATCAATTGCCAAAAAAATAACTACCCATGGACATGTATAATACACATGCAAATCAAAAGATTGGCTGCAATAGTACAGAAACTTAAGTCAACATTCATATTACAATCATCTAATGTGAAAAAGAAAAAATGTAAGATCCCACTTGGCAGAAGAAATATCATGGCAAAATAAATAATTTTGAGATTAGTACAGCTAAAATATGAATGAACTAGAAGGATGTAAACATATCTTGTATTAGCATCCATTCCAGTGGCTTCCATCAATTATCAGACTTCTATTTTTGTTTTGTTTGATAGCCACTAATTGTGGTATAAGGATAGTGCACAATATATGCCTTTACGGAGGTGTACAAAAATAAAAGCATATTTAGTTGGAGATTCGTGCTGATAACGTGTTATAAAACTTAGTTCAAAGTAATAATATAGAATAGACAACAATGTAGAGAGAAAGAGAGGAAATAATCTTATTTCTTCTATGTATTCAAGTGTGTACAACGTGATACCCAAACCCTCTATTTATAGGATGATATAGGTAATACAAAGGGACTCCATAAACATGGTATTAACTATTGAGAACATGGGGTAAGATCATAGAGGTGTGGGAGTTACATCCATAATGGTAAGAAGTTGTGGGAGGTTAATGGAGAAGAGTAGTAGGTGTTACTCCCTTAGGAGTTATGGACATCCACCATAACCAAGTATTTCATAACATAAACAACATGAAAACAAATACAGCAATTATAGAAAGAAATCTCGTGTAACACTGGTGTGAAAACAAAGCAAGTAATAAAAGGAAAAATATCCTAACAAGAGTAAACTTGGATAATTACAATTCAATAAAAATGTGAACGGTCAAGATTTTCATAATCCTATTAATGGAAGGATTAGTAGCTCATTTAAAACTTCGCACAATTTACGAATTGCACGAAACTTGTTAAATTCCCTATTTCAACGCCGTGGTTGTATATAGACAACCCCATATCCTCATTCAATCTTCTCTTTACCATTCCACCATCTTTTTAAAAACCATATTTTACCCATTCACATCCTTCTTCAACTTGTTTTCTACCTCTCTTCCTCCTCCTACACAAATTCTGTTTCCCTCAATATCTGTATATATATACAAATAAAAACTCTGCAATAACCCAAAAAAAGATCAAAACAAAAAACAAAAAACCATGGCTTTTTTCAGGTCGTTCTTGTTCTTTCTTGTCACCTTATTTGTTATTTCATCTGCACTCGACATGTCCATCATTAGTTACGACGAACAGCACGGCCAGATGGGGACAACACATCATCGTACCGACGATGAAGTCAGAGGATTGTACGAATCTTGGCTTGTTAAGCACGGAAAGAATTACAATGCAATTGGAGAGAAAGAGAAGCGATTTGAGATTTTTAAGGATAATTTAAGATTCATTGACGAGCACAACGCTGAGAACCGCTCATATAAACTTGGGTTGAATCGATTCTCTGATCTTACCAACGAGGAATACCGTGCTATGTTCGTGGGTGGACGGTTGGATAGAAAGACGAGGTTGATGAAGAGCCCTAAAAGTAACCGTTATGCTTTTAACGCCGGTGAAAAGTTGCCGGAATCCGTTGATTGGAGAGAGAAAGGCGCCGTTGCCCCTGTTAAAGACCAAGGCCAATGCGGTGAGTGTTTTTCCATCGTTTAAAACTGTCTTATGAAATAAAGCTCTGTTATTTATCGTAAACATGTTCTTTTTGTTGTTTGTTTGACTAAGAGGAAGCGTTTCAATGGAGGGTTGACAAGAGTCTTAGGTCAAAAGTTTTGATTTTTATGTTGTGTTTGACCTAGGTTGTCGTCTTATCCAGTCAATGATCTGCTATTGGGTAGCTATGATTCTGTTTTCATGGTTATTTCAGTCAACGAATTTGAGAAATAAATTGCTGCTTTGTTCGGTAGTTGATTTTCCTGATATAGTATTTTGTCCCCTCTTTTTCTAGACGGTGAAATAAAGTTTGAATTTTTATTGCTTTGGATGCTAGTGTTCTCCCTAAAATAGTTTCTTTATATGGATATAATCTATGTATATATATCCATATACATAGATTATATATTCATTATACATAATTATACACATATAATACATAAATTATGCATACACTATACCTCCACCTACAGAGGTGGAGCTAGCCTATTAGGTGCGGTTCGGCCAAACTTAGCCACTTTTGCTTAAACACTCTATTTATATTAGAAATTTATTAAATATGTATAATTATTTAATTGTGAATTCAGCAACTAAGACGAGCTGTGGGTATAGAGGCATATTAAGAATCCATAAACTTGAAATTCTGCATCTGCCTCTGTCCATGGATATTTTTGGTTTAAGCGGTTTGGTGAGCGGCTATTTGGTTAATTCTTCCCGTAATTTGTTTTAAAAGGCAGATTTATGATATGGGTGTAATCAGAAAGCATGAAGATTAGATTAAAAGGTCAGTTTATATATTTTGCTTTTGCAAGTTGATCAGCTTCTTTCTCCATTCTAAATCAGAATTGGCCACAATTTTACGCGATATAAATTAAAATTAAGCCAAGTGTCCTAGGTGGTTGCCGTTTGATCTTCCTTTGATTATGAGGAATCCCATATGTCGATTGGTTAGATCATATATGTCAGTATATCTATGTTATATATAGAATCCTCGTTTGGAATTAGAGCTGAACTTGCATATTATTTTCTAATGAAGGGAGTTGCTGGGCATTCTCAACGGTTGGCGCTGTTGAAGGAATAAATAAAATTGTAACGGGTGAATTAATTAGCCTGTCAGAGCAAGAGCTTGTTGATTGTGATAGGAGTTATAACCAGGGATGTAATGGCGGTCTCATGGACTACGCCTTTGATTTCATCAAAAATAACGGTGGCATTGACACTGAAGAGGACTACCCTTACCATGCTCAAGATGGTACTTGTGATCCATACAGGGTAAGTTAACCATACTTGTGATCTAAATATTATTTACTATTTCATGATGTCAGTCTTTATAGCAAGTAATTAATGGTTGTTGCTGACAAATGGTCATTCAGAAAAATGCCCGAGTTGTCTCCATTGATGGGTATGAAGACGTTCCAGAAAACGATGAGAAGTCGTTGATGAAGGCAGTGGCAAATCAACCTGTTAGTGTTGCTATTGAAGCCGGTGGCAGAGCTTTTCAGCACTACTCTTCGGTATGAAAACAAATGTCTTGATGTATCCTTTTAGTCCATCTAGACTAATGTCTAGTTCTGAATATATATGTTATTTGTACCTGAACTCACCGACTCTAAATTCTGAATTCGATATTGCATTTTAGTATGCATGTGTGCCTAATCTGCAAACACTGTTGCATTGTGCCTTGTTTTACTACGTAAAGCTAGTATACTCATTTACACTTCCTTTTTTTTTTTTCAATTCATGCAGGGTGTTTTCACTGGATATTGTGGAACGCAACTAGACCATGGTGTAGTTGTAGTTGGTTATGGAACAGAAAATGGCGAAGATTACTGGATTGTGAGGAATTCATGGGGTCCAAACTGGGGAGAAAGTGGTTACATCAAGCTTCAGCGCAATTTCGCAAATTCTACAACTGGAAAGTGTGGAATTGCAATGCAGGCATCTTATCCTCTCAAATCTGGTGCAAATCCTCCTAATCCTGGTCCATCTCCTCCTACTCCTGTAACACCACCAACTGTTTGCGATGAGTACTATAGCTGCCCACAGGGCACTACTTGCTGCTGCATTTATCGATATGGTGAATACTGTTTTGGCTGGGGATGTTGTCCTTATGAGTCTGCTACCTGCTGTGATGATAACTACAGCTGCTGTCCTCATGATTATCCTGTCTGTGATGTTGATGCTGGCACTTGTCTAATGGTAAATATTTTCTACCTTCCATTCACCTTTTTTCCCCTTTATAATAACGGTCGTTAATTTCACCGGTTACGTGCAATATTCTACCAGCACATGATTAATTGGATAACTTTGTCCATCAATACTTATCCAAATATCTTAGGCCTTGTCTTATATCATTTTCATCCGCTTCATTGACCGCTAGACCAGTCTTGAGCGCAAATTTAGCTCTTTTTCTTTATTTTGCTCTTGTATATAGAGGGTTCAATCATCAATTCAAGATTACTTATCACAATCTTTTTATCTTTTTTTTTGTGTGTGACAGAGCAAGAATAATCCATTGAAAGTAAAAGCATTGAAGAGAGGTCCAGCTAAAGCAAACTGGTCAGGGATGAAATCTAACAGGAAAGTGAGTTACGCTTGAGTAATTTAGGACGTGGAGTTGAAGGCAAAGGCTCGTGTTTAGAAGAGCTGCTCAATGTGTGGCTGAGGCAGAGAGAGGGGCTGTTTCTGGCATATGTTGATTGGTTTAGTTAGTAAAGTTTTTTTTTTTTTTGGACAAAGTTTACTTAATGTAAATATTCATCTTAAATTTCTGAATGAAAATTCAAGTACTGATTGTGGATATTGTGTTGTTTTACTTATAATTACCATCATTACTTATTGAAAAGCACTTTCATGTCTACGACGAAATGATTTTTCGTCAGTCTATTTTATGATGATCTGAAATGCGAGAAATAAAATATAACTTTAGTATACTGAAGCCTTATTTTATTATACTGAATTACAACTAAGAAAAAATGTGCTAACACATTGCGGAATGTTGTTCCTAATGCATATTTACTAGTAACTTTCTTTTAGAAACTGTGTCATGCTTTATCAATATCGATGCAAGCTTATATTAAAAAACTTGAAAAGCGAGTATTAAAATGCGGTGAATGTATGCCTGAAAGAATATTACAATATCTTATTAATTGTAAAGATGTTGAACATTTCGTGCATTACTCGAGTGGTGTCTTTTTAATTTATACTCCTATTAAGTTTGCTTTGTTTCTACCTAGTGAAGTATCTTAATTTGACACTTTCCCACTTCGAGTTGTCAATAAGACTTCCTTTTGCCTTGTACGAGTGAGTATTAGGCTATTATTAGCCACTAGTAGTCGTACCCGCGCGATGCGCGGTCAATATTAAAAAAAAATGTCACTTTGTTAATTTTTCGATGTTACATTTGAAATTATCACAATTATTTGAGTATCCTATTATATATAAATAGAATAGATATTGTCTAAATTTTAATAAATAAAATCTTCATTAAATTAAAGGGACTTATATAGTCATCAAATAATTTTTTTGTTATATATTTTTATTTATTATATTATCCAATATTTAGTATAATTATATTATTAATAGAAATTACGACACTTGTCATTATAACATTTCTTTGCCTCTCCTATTATATATATATATATATAGATATAGATTTCTTTGACTCTTCTATTATATATATTATATATTATATATTATACATATATTATATTATATTATATTATATTATATTATATTATATTATATTATATTATAAATTATTTATACAAATAGATTTTTCATTTTATTTTAGAATAATGTTAAAACTCCAATTTGAAACTACTCCCCAATATGAATTAGTAATTCATTATTTTATTTAATTTTGTTTTTTATTTTA
>NW_017674945.1:0-32195 GCF_001879085.1 Nicotiana attenuata
ACAGAGAGATGGTGGGAAAGATAACACGGCTGCTGGGCCCACCACCCTGAACCATATCCTGGACGACTCTCCTGCTGGGCTGTTCTCCACTCTAGCGTCCTGGCTCCCCTCTAACGGCTGACCTCTCACATCTAGCGGGCTGACCCCTACCTCTGGCTGCCTGACCCATAACTGCTAAGATGGTTGGGCACAGATGGTAACCGAAATCATGGCAACGAGAACTCTGCTGTTGTGGGGGGACCTTTGGAAACACCCCCACTAATCAACAGAAGAGGTTCCTCCGGACATGCCCATACTCACCACACTCAAAACATCCATCCGAATACTCAGTTGAGGAAACTGGACTTAGGCCTTGACGGGCCGGGCTGACCGCAATAATAACTCTGAAGAGGAGGTGCTCTGAATGGGAGATGGCGGTGCAACTATAAGCTGGCTGCCCTGAAGGAGGTACGTAAGGACACAAACCCCTGAAACGTCCATGGATACCTGAAGCGCTGAATGAAACGCCCTGGGAAATGATGACCTCTACCAAAAAGTACGTCGACCTCCAGATGAGGCCCCCACAAGAATCCACCGGAGTGACGAGCTCTTGTCAAACCCTGACGCCCTGAGCTAAAACCGCCATCTTCGATTACCCATTCACCGGAGCTATCGGATAAATACAATTCGTTTTGGAATCCGCCTCAAATTGAGGTCCAAATCCCAAATTTCAAAATTCCTAAGTTCAACTCAAAACACCAGTCCACCCTGAAATAAAACCCTAGATTCTAGAATGCAATCTTGTAAAGGTTTGAAATAGATTGAAAAGAAAATAAGTAAAGAAGCATTACCTATGATTTGGGCGGTGAACTTGCCCTAAAAAAATCGCCTCTTGAAGTTTAGGTTTTTGAAAAATGGGAGAATGAATGAAAAAATCCCGTCTAACTTAATGTTTTGAACAAGCTGCAGATGTTCGCATTTGCGACCTGAGCTTCACAACCATGCGAAGAACCAATCGCAAATGTGAAGTCCCCACACTTCTGTTAGCCTTCGCAATTTGTGAAGGTAATGATCGCAATTGCGATCAAGACCACCCGCAAATGCGACAAAAAGATCGCATTTGCGATCACACCCCTTCCAGACTACTCTCTTCGCAATTCGCGAAGATATGTTTGCAATTTGTGAACTTGCTGGCCCAGGCCTTCTTGATTTGCGATAAAGGACCATCGCAGAATTTCCACAATGCCCTGCTTTTCTCGTGTTTGCCGAAGGTTGATACTCAAAATTGGCGATACATCAGAGGCCTACCCCAAACAGAGATACCAGTTACACTCACCAAAATATCTCTAAGTCCAAATCAACTCTGTAGCCCTATCGAAAAATCAAACTCTGTAGCCTATCCAAACTCACCCGACACTCCAACATTTTATGCCTTTGACTAACCACCGGAAAAGCGTGGCCTAAACTAGCAAAAAGTGTGGTCTTTGGTCAAAGGCCCATCTTTTTTTTTTTTTCCGACTTTAGGAACGCTTTTCTGGGGTGGCCGAGAGTGAGAGAGACCTTTGACCTAAGGGAGCTTTTCAAATGTTACCTACAAGTTCACGCTTAAAAAGGTGGCCTATTAGTCCAACAAAGACATGCTTGTTACGTCCCATATGGGTCAACGCGCTTTTATAAAACCCTAAACACTACAACTCAAAAATGTGCATTTATTACTTTTTAGGCCAACAGTTGTTAACCGTGGCTTTTAAGAACATCTACAAGCGTGGTCTTTGCTTATATACATCTAGACGTACAAGGCAAATGGCCCACACTTTTAAAGCGTGGGCAATTTTGGGCTAGGCTATAAATTTTTTTAAAAAAAAATTTAAAAAAAAAATTACAGTTTACATATATCATGTATAACAATTATTTCAGCACCATGCATTATTAATCATAATATTTTGATGATATAAAGAACTAAATTAGCTAATAAATACAAAATTAATAATCCAAAAAACATACTAATAAAACAATTGTGTCAAAAAATGCCCATTACAATAAACTTTCCAAAAAGTGAGTATATTTCCATATAGTATCTGAATATAAGACATCTTAATTATCCAAAATTCTTACGCATATCACAATTACGATCAAATTGACTTTCCCGCCACCATTTCCAATTGCATCACCCACTTTTCTCCTAACAACATACAAAGAAAATTAATAAATTAAGAATAGAAACTTAAATTTTGATGCTCGTCAAGAAGAACAAAGACTTTGATAACATATAGTCAGCACCATAGTTTTGCATATTTTTTCAGTCACATATAAATACAAAATTGAATAATGAGTACAATACAAATATAGTAGTCCCATTTTCACTTCACTTAACACCTAAATTCCATGACTCCCACTCCCTCACGTCACTAGCATATACTCTCAACATATTTTTTCACACTCAATTCATGTCACGCCGAGACCCGACTCCTTTGCACTTATTCAGGTAACCACCAAAATTTTCCTTATAAAAGGAGATTGGAGAGCTAAACGGAGAAGAGAATTTTCTTATCATCTCCATTCAAGTGTTCTAACCATAGGCGAGAGTCTTTGACTTTCAACCATAGCTAGTCTTAGTTTATTCGGTGTAGTAATATTTATCACATTAGTAATGAATTTTCATCAATACACACATGTACTGTGACCTTCTCTCACCACCATCCCGGGTCCCACGTTCTAAAGATGTGGTTTACAAAACTTGGTAAACTGCTTGGAATAAGCCAGAAGCTGACAAAAGATATCCTAGAAAGAAATGATTTTACCTTATAATTTTAGAATGTTAAACCTTTTTCCAATGTGTTTCCATTGTTTCACTAGGAGGACGGACTTCGCTGAAAATAGACACAATCGAATTACTAGAGGAGATTGCCATAAGGAGTAAAAAGAAAAACGGAGGAAACCATTGCGCTTCTAAACAGCAAATATTTTTTTAATGGAGCAACAAGGAACTAAGAGGGACGAGGCGAGGCAGAACATTTTGAGGCAAGCTTGAAAATAATGACTAGCAAGAATGAAAGGCAACACCAGCACTTTTAAGAATCTTTCGCAAAGCTTGCATATGTAAGTTCAGCTCATTACGGAAAATGATAGCTATCACATAAAAGTTTTCTTCCTAATATGTTCTCCTCCTCGAAGAACATAGCTAGTTTCAGATAAGCAGTCAGTACTATCTTAATGGTTAATTGTTGCACTTGCACCTAAAACAGATAGTGTTTTGTCAAGGTTCTTTCAGTTTTGGATGTTGAGGTCAATTGGTTTCAGTGATTGAGGAGAAGATAAATTTGTCTTCTTTGAGATAAACTGGAAAGAATGTGGAGAAGGTTGGTTAGATCGACAACTTGTATACTGAATAAAAAGTTCAGGATTATTGCTTGCTCTCAAATAGATTAAAAAGCAATGACGCATTTGCCTCAATTCCTTGCATTTGTTTCAATCTCTATAAAAGAAAACATTCTTTCCATAGCTCAAGAAGATGAATAAGTTGCAGCTTTGGCTCAACAAAGAAGAGAGAATTTATTGTTCTTCTGTTGATTCCCACGCAAGCAAACCCCATCATAAACAATTGCCAATACAACGCAAACAACTAATCCATAAATTGCTCGCACAGCTCAACAGCCAAAAAGCCTATAAATGCAACCTAGACAGCCGATGAAAAGTGCCACAAACTCTAGCGAAGCCTCTAAAATTACAGCTCTAAATAAGCCCCAAAACGACCCCCAAGATAACTCATTTGGAAAAGCAGCCCCCAAAAATTGACCGCTTTTATACACCCACTCCCAAACTGACTCGCAAAAGCAAGACACCCAGTTGGAGTCTAAATACCTTTTCAAGAAATTGGCCACGGGTGTTGAGCTCCAGAGGAACGTGGGAGATTTTTGGGGCTCTTATAGCCTTGTGCGCTACAGGTCTATGCCATCAACTGGAGATGAGTTGGTTTAGATCCGACAAATTCCTATTGTATATTGAACTAAAAAAGTTCAGAATTGTGCTTTTTGGCCCAATAGATTAAAGCAATGACAGCACTTTTGCCAAATTCTTAATGCATTTCTTCTCTCATTTCTTGCATTTCTGCTTTCAAAAGTAAGAAGACTTTCATTGTTATGCTTTTTGTTGAGATCTTAATTGATTTACTCATCTTTTTTTAGAGAACTATTGAGTTGTCAACTGGATCTTCTAGCATACGGTATTCGGAGATCCGAGCTGACTCCTTTCACAACACTGTGTCTAAATGCTCATCCGATGTTTCCCTCACGCCGTCTTTGACGGTCTGAAGTTCAGAACTGCCAAAAAATATGAAAGAAAACTCATATAAAGAACGCCTGATAGCTCCCGAAATTAGTATAGTTTGCCAAATGGCCTTACTATTGCAATTTGTCAATCTTCATGAACTTGCTTCCCTTGTTTTGAGGTCCAATAATTCAAGACTTAGATGGTTCCTATTGTCTCTTTAACTATGCCGCGGCTAATAAACATTATACCAGAGAAAATAAGTAAGCAAACATAATGTATTCAAAAAAAGTATGTAAAAGAAATGAAAGCCAAATTTGTTCACAAAGTAGTCGAATTAAATACCAATGCCAACGCGTACTCTTGCAAAATTAATAGGTCCCATGCTGATGCCTCCATGTTTTGTTTTTTTCTATTTCAGAAAAGTTTAATGTTGCCACCATGGCCTACACCAAAAAGAGTTTACCAATTAGTAAAATCAAAAAGGGAAAAAAAATAAATGGCAAACAAATGTTTCAATGAGTAGAAATGACAGTTTAAGATCTCACTTTGAACATCTGAATTACTCAATCAATTGAGGATTGAACTTCATATGTGTAATCTCAGTGGACGTTGTTTTAGCATATCCTCAAAATAGTATCGATACCCATCATACAAAATGATTTTGTCCTTAATATTACTCTATGTGTCGCCCCTCCATGCATTTCGCAAGACCATCCATCACCCAGTTTCTTTCTTCTGCTGGAATGAATGACTTGGTCTATCAATAACATATATGTTATCTGTCGTTTAGTAAGAAAATACAATAAGATACACAATATGAAAAATTGGATACGTTCTTGACATTGACATATGTCCACATTCGTTGTTCTAATATCATCAAGTGAAGATGTCCAGCTTAGTGGAACAACAGGTGATAATCTGGAATTCCTGCAATTGTTCTAATAAAGTTGCTTAACTCAGGTACACCTCTTTGCCGTGATCCAACAGGCTTGTCCTTTACAAAATTCATTCTGTCCCTTTTGCCCAAAGTTTTCTTGCATGAATCATACTGCATTTGTTTGACCTCGAACTTTCTTCTTTATCTGAATGTCCATAAATGTAAAAACCAGACATAATAGGAAAAGAATACATAAACACACAAAATTACTGCAGGTTTAAAATAACCAACCTGTAGCAGAATCAACGTCCATGCAGCTTCGTCATCTAACACACCTCATCCATCCGCCAAACTTCTCTGTGCAGCAAAAGCGTCATCCAAGTTCTACTATATAGCTACGGAAAAACTAGAGGGAGGGCTATAGAATCTGAAACCATCTACTGGATTTTACAGGAAGGTTTATTTTTCTCCACCACCATCATATATTCCATTTTTTTTCTAAAAATGTCAAGCTGCGTTGCCATAAAGAGGACTTCGCTCTCATTTGCGAGAATTTCTTCCTTCTCCCGTTGATCTGTTTCCAATCATGAATGTGGCAAGTCGTTAAGAGCTTCATTCGAAGAATCAACTGGAGTTATGATTTTGCTGCAATTGGTTATTGCTCGCTGCTAATTTAGTCGTATTTGTTTTAAAGAAGGTATCCTCTAGTTTAGAATTAACCTTTCTGTAACCTACTTTGTCCTTCTCTTGCCATTAGATATTGTAGGCAAGAATGTGCCTTTCCGTTTATGAAGTTAATGGTGCTTGCTTTTCACATTCTATGCTCCTTATCATATGAGCTAGTTTTTTTTCTTTCTTAATCTGAAATTGCTTGGGCCAATTCAAGCACTTGATCGAAAACTGAACCAATCAAAACCTATCTTCTTCATAGGACTTTGAGCTTTGTTTGGATTCCAAAACCCTTTTTCTTTTGCTCCTCATTTCATTCTTCATAAAGGAGAAAAAAAAATTAATTAGAAAATCCGAAAGCAGAATGCCAGAAAGCAAAAAATGCCAGAAATAATAGTGTAGAACTGCAGAAAATACAGAAACGTTATGCAAAAAATGCAAAAAACACTGTGAAAGAAATGCCAGAAGCCGTTGTGGCAAAAATGCAAAAACTGTAGAAATGCAGCACAAAAAAATGCAAAGTACTGTGCAGAATAATGCACGCGTGGCAAAAATGCAGAAATTGGCGGAACGCCATGCGAAATGCAGAAACTCTGTGCAAAAATCCTAAGATAATCGTGCAAAAATGCAGAAATGCGAAACAGTAATGCAGAATGTAGAAATTACCCGAAATGTTGGCAAAAATGCTGAAACGTTGTGCAGAAAATGCAGAACATGTGAGCATCCAAAAATAGTGTGCAAGAAATCTAGAACATCCAGAAAAACGCAGAAACACTATGTGAAACACGCGAATTTGGCGCAATGATGTGCAAAAATCGCTGAAGCTGTGCAGAATACGCAGAAAAAAGCAGTAACACTATGAAGAGTCGCAGAAAATACTAATGCCAGACATGCTGAAACACTGTGCAAAAATGCAGAAATGCAGAAACACGGAGGGGGGGGGGGGTGCAAAAATTGCAGAAACACTGTGCAGAAATGCAGAAAACGCATAAAAACTCTGCAGATACGCAGAAATTACCGAAATGATGTGCAGAATTGCCTAAATACGCTGTGCAGAAATGCAGAAAATGCAGAAACGCTATGGTCAAGATTCGCAGAAATACTAACGTACAAAAAATGCTGAAACACTGCCAAAAATGGCAGAAAATCAGAAAACACGATGCAGAAACTGCCAAGAAACACTATGCAGAAAATGCAGAAAATTGCCGAAATGATGTGCAGAAAATGCATGAAAACAACTGTGCAGAGTCCGCAGAAAATTACTATGCAAAAATGCTGAAGACGCTGTGCAAAAATGGCAGAAAATGCAGAAACTTGTGGCGAATCGCAGAAACCACCTTAACATACAATTCAAAACAAAATGCATGAAGTCCATGGTTTGATCTCAACTTTTTCCACAGTAGATCAAAGTTCTTCAAATGTTGTTTGAATGAATGAACCTAAAAAGGCCAACATCAAACAAGTAGAAAGGAAATAATTATGCAATCTTGTACAGACCGCTCATAATGCACAGAAACGTGTAACTTTCTTATATTTCTTTTGAACCATTTCTCTGCTTCTGTCAATACCTTTTCCTTTTTATTCCATTCTCCTACACTCAGTCAAATACCTATACAAGTTTGCATGAAAATGAAGACTTACAACTTTCTATATCTACTCTACTATAAAAATATAGATAATTTTCGAAGATGAGACCAACTTCAACTCAGTTCTGTTACAAATCCACACATGTGAATTGTGGACCCCACCTTCTAAATGACCACACAAAAATAGCAGGACTCTCTTACTAAACACAAACTTCACATGTAGGTGTCATATGTGGAAGGGTAAAATTAGCCGAAGTAATACTTACTTTGTCAACACTAAATCACGTGTAGAAATTATCCTAAAATATGTTTCGATAGATCTGATGAACTCTTTCTCGACAACTTCACAGCCGAACTATTCAGTAGCCGCAGAAATAAATCTCACAATCTGCAATTTAAAAGAGTATAATGCAGTCAGTTACAGGTCAACTTTCCGGAACAACGCATGTAATCGTTCAAGAGTAACAGTTCAGGTTACTATTTAAAATCTACTACCCCGCTCCTAACTTTTCCATAGATTAAGCCTTCAATCGTATACTGTATTCTAGCTAAAGTTACAACACATCAAAGCCACACAAACTTTGTGGTTTTGAATCAGATTCCGACCGCACGAGGAGGTGTCGATTAGAGAGGCTAAGGGCATAGCGAGCTAGGATTTTGTCCGGCTTGAGGTTAGTAATAGATGTAAATGCTGCTCTAAGGTTTGAAACCCCGAGTTTTGCACCATCGATATGTGCTTAATATTGAGTCACTTGCCCGCCGGATAGCGAGCGTTGGAGGTAGAGCAACGCGATGGGGAATTGTGACTTGGTCCGTTCCCGGTAAGATGAATATATTGTGTAATTTGACTGAAATCTTACTTATTATCATTATAAAGTTGGAAGCTGATTGCTATATTGGGCTTACGTGCCAAACTGATTGAATCCTTCAGGGATTGGCTATTACTGTTTACTTACCAATTTTTAACATACTATTAAACTCAGTTCTAGAAAATTAATATTATTTTGGCAAACTTCAACCACCTTTTCATCAAAATTGAAACTTAATTAATATTTTCATGAAATTATTGGCTGAATATTTCTATATATTACTGTGCCGCGAGGGGCTTATGGTGATTCTGACATGAGTATGGGTATCCGACTGTGCGCCGCCGCAGCGGTTTGTTATTGATAATTGATATGAGGCCGAGGCCCTAGTTGCATGGCCCACAAAGATGGCTTATTATTTGCGCTTGGGCCGTAAGGGGCCCCTCCGGAGTCTACACACAACCGCCAGTGGAGCGCCGCCGTCGATAAAATAAATGGAGCGGGGCTGCAGCGGGTACTGGAGAGTACCGGTCTATGTGTTTGCATTGCCTACTTGAATTGTCAATTTAATTATTTTATCTGTTGTGATATTTACACTATTTGTTTCAAGTGATTCTATCTGATTATGCTACTGGGTTCAAGTGGTTGTATTTATAGACATTCGAGCATTAATGCTATTCGGATTTCTTATTCTTCAAACCTTTATTTATGTTTATCTACTCACTGGGTTCGGAGTACTCATCATTACTCCATGCACCTTGCGTGCAGATCAAGTAACTACTGAAGGCCTGAGTGAGGACTTTCTCTGCTAGCATCATATTTGGGAGTTTTCAAAGGAGCTGCATTTGATGTTGCGCAGTCCTGATCTTCCTTTCTATATCATGTACTTTAAATTTCCGCATTTCTTAGAAGAACAAATGTAAGTAGGTTTTTGAACATAGTCATGTATTAGAGGTCAGACTTGTGAACCGGATCTTCGGGCTGTTGGCTAGTTATTTTATATTTCTGGGATTTTCCGCATGTTTACTCTATCCGGATTTTTAGTATTTTGACTTCAGTAATTATTGTGTTGCATTAATTCATGAACTGATAAAATGGTTAAGGTTATTTATTGGTCGGGCTTTGCCTAGCCGGTGTGCTGGGCCGCCAATCACGACCGATCTTAGTGGGTCCGTGACACATCCCAACATTATGCTATGAGAGAGTGAAACTAACTTTTTGCAACGATAAGAAATCCTTCTCCCAGTTTACCTTGCTGCAAATTGGTAACAAAATCATAATATTAAAATCCCATTTCAGTTAACATGCTGACAAAACCCCTGCAATTAAAGCTACTTTTGATGAACGAAAGTCAAAAGTATGAAAGTGCAGTATAATACCTGTAGAATTCAGACAATAGAAAATTGAAACCACCATAATCGAAATTCACAGAAAAAAAAAATTGGAAGATGTAAGGCAAATCGACTTAGAGCGGACAAGAACAAAAAGATGAACTTTTGAATAAGCAGAGAGAGGAGATTGAGGGGAAAGGGAGGAACAGTAGGACAATAGAATCAAAAAGTATTCTCCCTATCAAGAAAGAATAAACTCCATCACAAACTAATAGAGCATAAACTTAAAATTGCATACATAAAATCTAGATAGGAAGGCACATCATTTACAGGGGTTTGATTGCTCAGCTCAAAAGGTACTAGCTGATGAACCATTGAATCTAAGCCGTATGGTTGCGAGGTTGATATTCCTTGATCGAGCAAAGTAATTATTTGAAGTGGATATTTTTAAACACGCAATGGACTGTGATGTCATAAGTTGTGGTTCCTTACTGTATTTCAATACAAAGCGTGCAGAATCAAATCCCGCAAGGAGAAACTTTATTTGACATCCTTGCTTAGGTTGATCTATCAGAAGAGAAATTGTTCCCTGCCTCCAGTTTAAAATTGCGTTCTGACATCCAAACAAACCTTCTATATACAAATATTTCCTTCAATTTATAGTCTGGAAACTTGGGTTCAAAAGAAACTAACTGTGAGATAATAACTTTTGGTAAGACAATGTACTTAAATTTAGCTCTCGATGTATATGGTGGTAACTGAGAGAATACAACGAACAACAGTCTAAATTAACAAACACAGGTAGAATGCACAGTTCTTTAGACAAGATTCTTGAAGCGGCTGCAAGCCCTAAATAACGAAATCCCCATTTAAATCTGATTTCCACATAATCCAATGGAAATATTTCAACCCACTCTACTCTGCTTTACTCAATTTGCTAAAAGATATAAGAAGTGCCCTCAACTTTGCTTATGGAATTTTAGGGAAGAAAACAAGGAGATTTTCCTCTAGCGTGGGTAAAACCTGAAAGATAGATTTTAGGAAAATATTTTAGGGCATAGGTTTTCAGCAAAATTTTGGGGGGAAATTATAGCGGGGACTTTTAGAATTTTTTTTAGAGCACGCTTATGTAGAGTTGCCTTTACAAAAAATAACAAGCACGCTCAGAAAGCATTGCGTCACATATGAATAAATGTTGCCAATAATTTTATGATTTGGCAACACCTAAAAAGTGTAGTCTATAGTATTACTTGGAACGCTTTACAATCGTCACCTAATAAATCGTAGGCAAAAGTTATTTCCAAAGACAACACTTATAAAGTGTTGTTGTACATATATTTGGCCACGCTTTTCAAGCGTTGTAACAATTAGTGTGGCACTAGGCCAAATTTGTTGTAGTGCGAGCCTTCGGGGCTCCAAATCAAACATGCACACAAGTCTTAAAACATTATACGAACTTGCTCGCGTGATCAAATCGCCAAAATAACATCTAGAACTACGAATTCAACACCAAAATACATAAAATTTTTGAGATAGTTTCAAAACATCTATTTTCTCGACCAAAGGTCCGAATCACATCAAATCACTTCCGTTTTTCACCAAATTTCACAGATAAGGTTTAAATATCATAACGGACCTGTACCGGGCTCTGAAACCAAAATATGGGCCTGATACCAACAAGATCAAATCTTTTGAATTATTGCATTTTTAGTCCTATCAATTTCTTTCAACAATTCATTTCTCGGGCTAGGGACCTCGGAATTCAATTCCGGGCATACGTCCAGGTTATATTTTACTACGGACCCTCCGGGAACGTCAAAATACGGGTCCGGGTCCGGATCCGTTTACCCAAAATGTTGACCGAAGTCAACTAAAATTAACTTTTAAAGGCAAAAATTATTATTTTTTTGAATTTTCACATAAGGCTTTCCGAAATCGCGCCTAGACTGTATGCAAATCGAGGAGAGATAAAAGGAGATTTTTAAGGCCTTAGAACACGGATTCGACTTCTAGAAAAAGAGATTACCTTTTGTCTACATTGTGTAGATTTGTTATAGATTTATAATTCCTGATTGTAGATACATTTTTATATAAATGTTTGCCTTGTTTTGACTCTATTTAAGATTGTAGAAATTTTGTAATAAAGTTGTAGTTATATTGTTATCTGTTTTTGAGTCTATTATGTAATTGTAGCTATATTGTATTAAAAATGTAGATAGTTTATTTTTTAGGTTTGAGCCTTGTTTTAATAAGGAATTTTTCCTTTTGCTGTAGAATGGACCTTTTTTTGCACCTCATAATGTTGATTATGGGGTCGTTAGGTTTCAGACATTATCTGAGCCCAGTATTCCTGGCCAAATAAAAGATTTATTGTCTGCAAATGGTTTAAAGCTTTTCAAGAAGACATGTTTTGGTTATTTGCTTTCATTGCCCAGAATATGTATGCAAAATCAAGCAATTCATCTTCTAATGAAGTATGAATTGAATGCATTTGGTTCTGACTATTTTTCAGCAGAGATAAATGGCCAGAGGTTGAATTTTGGCTTGAGAGAGTTTGCCTTGATAACTGGTCTAAAATATTTTACAGAAGTGACAGACTTCGGTGACACACCTACATATGACAGTAAAATAATGAGAAGCTATTTTCCAAACAAGGAAAAAGTTGAGAAGTCACACTTAAAACAAATTGTAACCAGCAAAAGTTGGTTGAACGACGAGGATGCAGTCAAGTTCTGTATTCTATATCTCATAGAATTCTTCCTCTGTCCTTCAGACAAAGACAATGAAGGGTTGGAAGACCATTTTAGGTTTTATTTGGTGGACTCGGGACAGTATGCGAACTACGCATGGGGTATTGATTCTTACAAACAGTTGCTTCAGTCCTTTAGGTACAAGCTCAATCCTTCTGTTCATTCTTATCTCATTCGAGGATTTGCACTAGCTATGCAAATATGGTTGTATGAGTGTTGCTCTACCGTCAACACTAATATAGCTACAAGGGTTGCTAATTCTATCCATCGCATACTTGGCTGGTCAGCTAGTAAGGACAAGATATGGTTATCTGCAATTGAAGATAGAATGATCAAACCAGCATGGATCAAGGTAAATGGTTTTTACTTATGAGCAGACAATTTAATACAAATTATCTACAACTTTTATACATATTATGTCTAAGTCAAGCTCATTTCTTTTTTTCACTCAGTTCACTAACATAATTGAAGCACCAGAAGAGCTTTCTAGAATGTCTTTGCCCGATAAAGTTGAATACATACTTGAAGAAGTTGAAATCAAGTCCGAGGCTCTGAAAGATACTGCATCTCCATCAGGACACAAGCAGTCAATTGGAATAGAGGACAAGAAAGATATTCTGAAACAAATTAAAAAATTAAGAAAAGACGTTGACAAGGTAACATATATACATAATCTTGGATGGTTTCTTTAATTTATGTTAATCCATTATTTTCGTTAACTCTCTATATTTTAATATGTAGGTTGGTTTAGATCTTGGATCTTTCAAGAAAGATGTTTTTGAAGAACTAGGTAGCATTCGACTGCTACTCAATGACTCAATCAAGGCTATTTTGCAGGCGATAAACAGTCAAAAGGATAACATTGATGCCAAGGTAATATTTGAAATATATTCATTTAATAGAATAATTTTTATCACCTCTAAGTTTATATTATCGTTCATAAAGTATATATCCTAACAAATTTAAAGCCTCCAGTTTGCTGGGAGTTCTACAAAAATTGCTGAGCAATCAAAAGAAAGGAACAATCAACATTTTCCGTGCAGTAGTGATAAACCAGCGCATGCCAGCAGCAGTAAAAAAGGTATGTACAACATATCTACATTATATACAATATATCTACATTATATCTAAAATATGTCTAGACATATCTACAATATATCTACATTATGCCTACAGTATATCTACACAGATTTACATATCTATGTAGATGTCTACAATATACCTACATATTGCCTAAAATTGTATCAACTAATGTGCATTATAATTCAAATGGGTTTCTTAGATACAGGACATGTGAATGACATGGAAATTAATGAGGATGTTCCTGTACGTGTTGATTTATATTCTCATTTTGAAGGGGCAATTGATGAAGAGAATGCAGGCATGAGTTAGTACATGCTATCATCACATTCCCAATAAACTTAGTTGTTATCGTATGAATGACATCATTTCAACAAATTTACTACATTTAAACTACAATTTATATTCAGAAATGTTAGTGTTTAGTACAAATTTTCTACAAATTGATTAAGTTAAACATACTTACTGTAATAGTGAAGGAAGCTATGCATGTAGAATCTCCAAGACATGAAGATACATTAAGCATTCAAGGAAAACAGAAGAATGAGGAGAAGGGGAAAAAATTCAATCTCCCATTGAAGAAGAGAATGTTATACAAGAAGGAGATGATTGTTGTGAAGAAGGAGGTGAACCAGCCGAGTACGTTAATGTAGGTGATTCGGACGACTCCAGATATGAGAAAAGGGAAGTTACACTTGATGATTTTGAGCTGCCAGAGAACTTCTCCCAGATTGTTAAGTTCGGCGAACTTAACTAAAATGAAACAACCCCTGTGCATCAAGGAAGAACAAGGCAGCTTGGAAAGCATGCCCGATCACTCTTTCTTCCTTTTTACAATTCTGGTGGCAGCACTTCTGTTGGACCTCCAATTTTTCAAATCAAGCATCCGTTTACTGGGATTATAAGTCAAGATGTTGATCTTGAGTTGTTGGACGAATTCAACAACTGGTTATACCTTGGTACCAATACAACTTCAAAGAGTTTAATTTATACAATCTGTTCATATTTCTGAGTGCATTCATCTTTTGGATATCCACTTCAATCTACATATTTATTGTAATTGCTATGTGTAAAAATAGGAGGAAGGTGCCTTATTCTGTAAAAGATAACCAACTTATGCCATGGTATGATCTTGGAGTGGAGAAAGTTGATAAAAAGGAGTGGTTCTATAGTTTGGCACATCTTGGGCAAGTCCTCAACGACTCGGTAAACACATACCTTGTCAGAATTTAATGAATAGCTGTTTTATCATGTCATCTCCAGACTATGTAGTTATTTGTAGATATATTGTAGATAAATTGTAAGAATGATTAATAACAAATGAAATCTATTTTTGTTGCGGCACATTGATGTTATATTGTACTACTTGAGAAAAGAGGAAAGTATGGTCCCCACAACAAGATAAGGTTTACGACCACTGATTGTATGTTTAAGACTAGAATTGAACAAATTTATCAGAGGTACATCAATGCTCCTCCCGAAAAGAAGTTTGTTGTTGTCAAACCCTAGGACGTTGTAGCAGAATACATAATGGGGTATAGATTACTCGCAAATGTTGCATGGGATCAAGTTGATTTCGTGATCATGCCCATCAAAATTGTAGAAATTTTTCATTGGTTGTTGGTTATTTTTGACATTATCGATAGGGTTCTTTACGTGTATAATTCTACGGTCTCTTCACATAATCACACCATTGTTGAATTTGTCGTCACCAAGTTTGCTCTTATGATCCCCCTTTACTTGTCATGCACCAGTTTCTATGGCAAGCGTCCAGACATCAACTTCAAGAACACAAAGGCATACATTGAAAAAGGTGTTACTAACCCTATTGACATTCAGTGGTTAGTCGGTGAGATACCATAGCAAAAAGAGGGATCATTGTATGAAAAAGCTTCTTTTCCTTCTATCTATTTAACAAATTTTTTTCTGCTCATGGTATGCTAAATATTTTCTCTATTTTTCTTTTTGCAGTGACTATGGTGTATACGTTGCTGCATTTGCAGAGAATGCCAGCATTGGAGACCTAGCAGTTTCTAAGGATGACCTTTTTGATATTGATCAACATCGTAGATGCTATGGAGTGGTACAGTAGGACTACGCTAGGAAGAAGCAAGATACTGGTGCAATTAGTGAGAGCAAGGTGACTGGCAGATTAGGAAGGAAAAAAGGTGCACCAGTTGTGAACGAGAGAACACAAGTCCGGAAGAAGAAGAATTAGTTACCATTTTCTGTAGGAAAAATGTAGTTAAATTGTTTAGTTGCAGTTGGTTTTGTAGAAAGATTGTAGACAAATTGTTACTTATGAACAAGTTTGTTGAAGTTTAATTGTAGCAGATTTGTGCTACAATTATTTTACCCTATATTTTGTTATTTTATCCAGGATACTAGTGCTAATAATAGAAAATATTCTGTTGTTTTTATCTTGATTGGTCGAAAGTTATTAGTACTTGATCTCATTATTGTTAGCATAAAACTCCTTTAGAACTTAATTATTATGTAGTNGGAGGAAGCGCCTTATTCTATAAAAGATAACCAACTTAAGTTGTGGTATGATCTTCGAGTGGAGAAAGTTGATAAAAAGGAGTGGTTTTACACTTTAGCACATCCCAGACAAGTTCTCAACAACACGGTAAACACATACCCTGGCAGAATTAAATGATTAGCTGGGGTATTCTATTATTGGAGGATATTGTAGTTTTTTTGTTTAAAAATTATAGTTAATTTGTTTGAAGCATTAACAAATAATGAACTCTACTTTTTTTTTTGCAGCACATTGATGTTATTTTATATTATTTGAGGAAGAGAGAAAAGTATGGTCCTGTGAACAAAACACGTTTTACAACCACTGACTGTATTTTCAAGACACGAATTGAACAAATTTATGAAAAATACACTAATGCTCCTGACGATAAGAAGCTAGCTGTTTCCAAATCCCAGGACGTCGTAGCATAATACATATT
The DNA here is from genome assembly GCF_001879085.1 of Nicotiana attenuata. Classification (NCBI taxonomy): domain Eukaryota; kingdom Viridiplantae; phylum Streptophyta; class Magnoliopsida; order Solanales; family Solanaceae; genus Nicotiana; species Nicotiana attenuata. Next base: position 16,308 of record NW_017674945.1, read on the forward strand.
GGGGTACAGGCTACTTGCAAATGTTGAATGGGATCGAGTTGATTTTGTGATTATGCCCATAAATATTATGGAAAAATTTTATTGGTTGTTGGATGTTTTTGACATTACCGAAAGGGTTCTATATGTTTATGATTCTATGGTCTCTTCACACAATCACATCATTGTTGAATCTGTTGTCAACAAATTTGCAACAATAATCCCCCTATACTTGTCATGCACCGGCTTCTATGGCAAGCGTCCAGACATCAACTTCAAGAACACAAAGGCATACATTGAAAAAGGTGTTACTGACCCTCTTGACATTCAGTGGTTGGTCGGTGAGATACCCCAACAAAAGAGGGTTCACTGTATGAAAAAGCTGCTTTTCCTTCTATTTATTTAATAGATATTATTCAATCGTTGAATGCTAAATCTTTTCCCCTAATTTCTGTTTGCAGTGACTGTGGTGTATACGTTGCTGCATTTGTTGAATATATCAGCATTGGAGAGCTATTGATTTCAAAGAAAGACCTTTCTGATATTGATCAACATCGTAGACGCTATGGAGCTCTACTTTGGGATTATGCTAGGAAAAAGCGAGAGATTGGTGCAATTAGTGAGAATTAGGTGACTGGCAGATTAGCAAGAAGAAAAGGTCCACCAGCTGCAAATGAGAGAACAGAAGTCCGGAAGAAGAAGAAGAATTAGTTTCCCTATTCTGTAGAAAAATTATAGTTAAAATGTGTAGGTGTAGTGGGTTTGTAGTAAAGTTGTAGACAAATTGTTAACTTAGAACAAGTTAGTTGAAACATATTTGTAGCAGTGACTATGGTGTATACGTTGCTGCATTTGCAGAGAATGCCAGCATTGGAGACCTAGCAGTTTCTAAGGATGACCTTTTTGATATTGATCAACATCGTAGATGCTATGGAGTGGTACAGTAGGACTACGCTAGGAAGAAGCAAGATACTGGTGCAATTAGTGAGAGCAAGGTGACTGGCAGATTAGGAAGGAAAAAAGGTGCACCAGTTGTGAACGAGAGAACACAAGTCCGGAAGAAGAAGAATTAGTTACCATTTTCTGTAGGAAAAATGTAGTTAAATTGTTTAGTTGCAGTTGGTTTTGTAGAAAGATTGTAGACAAATTGTTACTTATGAACAAGTTTGTTGAAGTTTAATTGTAGCAGATTTGTGCTACAATTATTTTACCCTATATTTTGTTATTTTATCCAGGATACTAGTGCTAATAATAGAAAATATTCTGTTGTTTTTATCTTGATTGGTCGAAAGTTATTAGTACTTGATCTCATTATTGTTAGCATAAAACTCCTTTAGAACTTAATTATTATGTAGTTATTCTATCAACGCCAGATTATGTAGTTATTTTGTAAATAACTTATAAGAATCATTATTCACTAATGATTTGTGCTATAGATAATTAAATAATTGTGTATTATAGATACAAATCATTCATAATCCAATCAAGTTATGAAAGTATGAACTCAATACACTCAGTAATTAAGCAAAATAAATTCAAACCAACTACATTAAGAGTTGAAAACATTTCACTATAGGAAACAGTATTTACTCAATTTATCAACACAATCACACCTCAACTATAATTCTCCTGAACACCTCAACACTTTTTATCAAAAAATCTGTTGACTATATCAAATTTTATTTCTTCTTGGGAGTATTCTTGCAAGATCTTTTGTTATGCCCTTCTATTCCGCAGTTTCCACATGAAACCTTGTACATCTTTGCATTTACTTCATCATATGTTTTGTATCTTTGTTTTGAGGTCTTCCTGGCTGTCTTTTCCCGGTAGGTGGATTTACAACTTCTTCAGCTATATGTTGTGGTACATTCCATTTGCTTTAATCAGGTAGCGGGTCTACTGGTATTTCATAAGTATGCAAGAGGCTCTCCCTCGTGTAATAAGGAGAATAATATTTTTCATAAGATTCATTCATGTGCCTTAAAGCAGCCAAAGCATGTGCACAAGGAAGTTCATCAAGCTGAAATTGTCCATAACTACATCTCTTGTTTTCAAGACAAACAATATAGCGCTTCACACCATCTATCACTGTATGGATGTAGTATGTTGAAGCCCTCACATACAATTACATTACAAACACACAACAAATTATCAGCAACATATACAAAATAACTACAATTATTCAACAATTTATCTACAATATCTGTTAATATTTTAGTTTGATGCAATAATTGATTAGATGTTATTGGATATAGCTTACTTTAAGCTTCTGCAATAATATTTTGTTGTCCTCCAACTCTTTGTTGTATTTTAACCCAAGGTATGTGAATGTACCCTTTGCTTTCAATAACTTTTCATTAGTCCAACGTTCAAGAAGAGTCCTCATGTACTCTAATAGTTCTACTATCGACAGCTCTCTTGCATCTCTTGTTACCGCATTCAATGACTCTGCAATTTTTGATGTCATAGTCTAAGTTCTGTTCACCGTAGCACGTACTCGAGACCATCTATGATAGCCAATATTGTATAAGTATGCTTTAACACGCGTGTCAATCTCTTCAATCTTTGACATTATTTCATTAAATTTATCAAGCGTGTATGATCATGCCGTGGCAAAGTACAATTCGCTTAACTTTAGATGACCTTTCTTGCACTTTGACCTTATATTTGTCCAAATATGTCACATGCAAGAATAATGTGGCATGCCGGTATAAACAATAGATGTTGCCTTCATGATACTCTCATTCCGATCCGAAACAACACACATATTTGGTTTTTCACCATATGCATGTTTGAATTGCTCAAAAAACCACTTCCTTGATGCGTCATTTTCTGAATCAACAATAGCATATGCCAGTGATAATATGCTACCTATCATATGTGGCAAAAAGGAATTCATTTTCTATCATAAAACTGTAGATAAGAAAAATACATACAAACAATAAATTTTCAACAATATATCTACAATAAATCTATAATATCTGCTGCATCCATTGTGCTAGTTGTTAGCATTATTCCCATGTATGCTGACTTCAAGAAGGTCCCATCAACTACTACAACTGGCCTACAATATTTCCAACCATTGATTGACATACTAATCGCAACAAATGCATATAAGAAACAGTCATCGTCGGTCTTCTTCAATTTAACTACGGACCCCGGATAAGTCTTGTCTAGAATATACAAATAACTAGGCAATCGACTGTAGGAGTCAGCAGGATGACCTCTCAAATATTCCAAAGTCTTTTCCTTTGCTCTCCAAGCTTGCATGTATGTTAAGTTCACGCCGTGTTCAGACAACATATCAGTTTGTATGTCTTTTGGTGTGTAAATTATCTTAGGATCAGCATATTTTGGTATAACCATGCCACCCACTACCATGGCAGTAGGTTTGTGTTGTATGTATGTATTGTTCATCAAAGAGCATGTGTACAAGCTGTTGAATTTTCGAACCTTGAACATTGCTGAATAATTTATGCTGGTGGACTTGAAGTGCCATGTACAATCTTCCCCAACACATACCAGGCAGTAGCTACAGAATAAAAACAATTTAAAAAATTGTATGAAAAATGTAGATACACAAAAAATAGGTTGTTTAATCATGAAAATATTATATTTAACAATTTATATACAAAAAAACTACAAATTATCTACAATTTGTGTACAAAGATATTACAAACACTGAAGAACAAAAAAATACAAATAAACTACAAATTAAACAAAGACATGATTTTTGACCATTGAACTGTTCGTACCTTCTAGCACTAGACCTTTTCACCCTAAATTGAAACTTGTTCATGACAGAATAGTGCTTCATTGCACTAGCAATTATTTGTTTGTCTTTGTATACTTGGCCTACTTCAATAACAGTTGGTGTATTTTGTGTTATGATTATACTTTCATATTCCACTATCGCCAGAGATGTTGGCATATCAATCAACTTCAGTGTTCCAGATGAACCTGCAATCAATTAAAGCTAAATATAGTTATGGTATATATTGTAGATATTTTGTAGTAAAATTGTAGAACAATGAAATTTAAGACTTACATATTCATAACAATTGATATACACATGTTATGTAGTTTTTATTTAGAAATATTATAGAAAAGTTGTAGAACAAATGAAATTCAATACTTATTTTGATCTACACATGTTATGTAGTTTTTTTGTAGAAATATTGTAGAAAAATTGTATAACGCATGAGATATAAACAAATTTCACCACTGGTATAACAGATCAAACCTGCAATTACGTTCGAAATAGAGATAATGCATTCTAATTCGAAATCTCGCACTGTTATACATAGCGGATACATTCCTAAGCTTTTATTTTCCTTTTTCGTCTCCATGTATACTCGAACTCCTATATCGTTCCTAATTTCCATTGGCGGACAATGTTCGTTGACAATGTATTTGATTTCGATTATTTTTTCTGATGTATCGATCATTTGATGATCTGTGATTGTAGAAATCGATTGGCTATAACTTGCATCTTCGCTGACTACAATTCCGTCGATATGAAAATCTCTATATCTCCCAAAGCTATCCCAATTACCATTTAGCTGAAGCATAATAGCTATTTTCGACATTATTGCGTATGATTTGGTACAATTGTAGATAATTGATTCGATTTTGCTTGTGAAACCAGAATATACAGTGAAAACAGAGTATTCAAATAACAGAGTATCGAAATTGTGAGAGAAACGGAATAATTTCAGGCTTAATTAATGGCGACTAATGCGTTGCAAAAAATTTCGGCAGAATCCTTTACTATCCCAAATTCTCGTTTCTTAAAAAAGGAATGTTACAGTAGAAAGGATTCTTGTTTAAAAGATTTGTATAGATTTTGTAGGAAAAACGTGTCCAGGGCGATAATATTGTAAACAAGGATATTTTTTGTAATAAAGTTTCATATAGTGTATAGGAATGAAATTTTCCCTTGGACTTTCTCTATGTTGCGGATGTACATGGACCGGATTGGTTCGATTTTTTATCAAAACCAAATCAAATCAACAAGATCTGTTTGGATTGGTTCGGTATTATCAGTTTGTCGGGGTTCTTTTTATATGAATATTATTTCAATCTTACTTTATTAAAGTTACAAATAAAGTATAAAAGTGAATATACCTTTAGTAAAAATAAAAAAAATTGACAAACATATAATCTATTAAAATATTCTTATGGGAGAATTTTTTTAGTAATACATGATAGTTATTTTCTTAGTTGTCTAACAATAATTTTTCATTAATGTATGCTTTCAAGGTTAATCGGATTTAATAATTAAATATAAAAATAAATATAAAACCTAAATAATGATATATTCTATTTAATTATAAAATTATTGAAATAACATTTCAAATTCGAAAAAGATATAAGAATTTAATAGATCTTGACATATGAATATGGAAGAATAAAGACTGACGCATTACAATAACACTTGGTAAGAAAATGATGATACAACCCATTATTTAAAGTAAATAAAAATAGACGCACTAATAATTTTATTAAAGCCATGAGAGAATCCCAAATATTTCTAGATATTTTTTTTGAAGAAAATTCTATATAAAGTCTTAAAAGTATATATAACAATTACATATTTATATGTCGGCTTGTTTGAGTTTTTTTAATCAATATCAAACCTAATCTGGTTGTTTAATGAATTTGGTTTGACTTTTCGTTTTGGTGCATTTGAACACTCCTAATTGCGGTGATGTTTCAAACACCCAATTGTAACCTCCATATTTAGGATCAATGTTTTAAAAGACGCGGGCGTGAGGCGAGGCGTTTTACCTCTGACGAGGCAAGGCGTAAGCCCTGAGACATGGGGCGTAAGTCCCACGGATCTTTAAATTTTACTAATTTCAAGAATTTTAAGATAGTATAAAATATAAAATAATTATTATAAATTACATTAAAATCACAAAATTATAACAAACAATCTATTTAAAATATTTATAAATTATAATTTAACTATGAATAATAAGAAAAGTATGGCAAATATCATAATATGCAAATTAGTTGCAACGTCGTTACAACTCAAACATCAAAAGTAATGTATTCGATACGAAATCTTATATGTATCTCTTAAGGAGTAATGAATCTTGAAAGAATTTCGATATTAAAATTTGATATTTTTCTTAAAATACTCCTTTTATTTAATATGTTTTCTATTTGTAAGAGAATTTATATAAAAACATAATTCACAATTTAAATATGATTCTCTAGCATCATTTATTTTTAAGTTTCAACAAGTTAATAAAGTGACACATAATTCACCATACAATATCATGATAACTAATTATTTGTAAATAGTTACTAGCTAATACTGCGCTATTAAATTAATAAGTATTGTATCTCATAAACATGAAAAAAGAATATTTAGAAAAATAATTATAAAAAAATTATGGACTATTATATAGTAAAGACATGACAAAAGTTAATAAATAAATAATTTTTAAATGAAAGATTTGTTTAAAATTAACTATCATATCAGTCTTAGTGGATAACGTGCAATAATTTTATTTTAATTATGACATAAACTTAATGATTTATGATTAAGAAAAAAGTAATTGTGAATAGTAAACGATTTATTAATAAAATTTGACGATTTACAAGGTTAGTTACATGCAATTGCATAAAGTTCTATTAGGCGAGCCCAGTACGCTGGGCGTTGGGCGTGTTCGGGGCGTAAGCCCCGATGGCCGAGGCGTAAGTCTCACGGAACTAAGCCCCACACATAAGCCCAGGGGCGTTTTACGAGTGCTCCGTCCCGGGGCGAGCCCCGGGGAGTCCCAATTCTGCCTTTTAAAACAGACTTTAGGATAACTATGGAGATGATGGTAACTATAATTAACTACAAGTACTAGTCGAGATGATGATAACTATAATTAACTACAAGTACTCTAGAACTAATTAACCAACTAAAATATTCGCAAACTAGAAAATAACTACCCGAACTACATTAGTGCCAATTAAACCAACCTAAATCATGCATCATAACTCATAAGCCGCCCAACCAGCAAGTGGAAAAGGAAAGAAAATGGAGAAAATTGCAAATCCTTCAGCAAAACTTATCTAATGCATCAATAGGTTCAAAGAAAATATGATATTATTTTTTTTTTTTTTGAAAATAAAGGCAATAAATTTTCAGATGAATAATAAGCGGGCTTTTTGTCCTTGTTTGGTACTAATGCTTTAGGCTCTTTATTTGTGTTTCTTTTGTGCATCAAATGATGAATTCGTCATATGTATTTTTAGTCTTAAAATTTGTTTGGAGTATATGTTGTGAATTTGAGTTGGTCTCTTCAAATTCTAACTACGACCTTCGAAAGGGAAAAGGGGCAAGTAAACCAGTAATAATTAAATAAACTTTTAGAGAAAGTACAATCTGATTTACTTTTTTTAATAAAAAAAATTGACCAATTCCATTAGCTAGCAGTGAATTTTTAAATAGCACCAATTAGACTTTGAACGTGCATCCACCTAAACGAGCCACAAGTCATCCCCGTATTTTGCCACATACGTGGGTTCGGTCCTCCGAAGCCTGTTAGAGCTTATAGCCTCCAAATTTTTGCTCTTTTTTATTTTAATTTTTCATCTTGAAAAGGTATTATTGAGACATTGATGGCTTACAACCTAGCTATAATGATTTGGTCATAGCCATCACGAAAAAGAATTTCCTAGTAGACATGATCTGTTGCAATGAAAATTTATCTGCACATGATATTTATATTAAACCAACAAGATATATATATATATATATATATATATATATATATATATATATATATATATATATATATATATATATGACATATTTACCCATGAACTTTTATCACATAATGATGCATGGTTAATTAATATATATTTTTATAGGTCACATATTTGAATCGTGGAATCAGCCACTAATATTTGCATTGGGCTAGACTGCTTACATCACACCCGGGATGAGTCTTTTTTCCGAACCCTATGTAAACGCAAATTGTTTGTGTACTAGGCTGGCTCATTGAATTACTTAATGATGAAATAAAAAAGATAAAGGACAACATTGTTAATTTCAGCAGAACAATATATGATAAAACAAAATTAAAAAAATTAGCTGTTCTTTGCATAGACATCTCAATTTGTTTTATCACATACAACGAGAATACATTTCAGATTCTTTTCCTGAATGAAGTGTTGACAAACGTTTTACAATAATGCACCATACTGTAGCATGTTCTTGTGTTATATTAGACTTCATAAGGAGTCAATAACGTGTAATTGTACTCAATTCAATATACAAATCAAAAACAAGTCAGCTCTTACCGAGTCGAGACTAATTTACAATATGTAAAAAAAGAAATGCAATTTGCAAAAACAACTCGAATCATAAAATGAAAGTAAACTTATCAAGGGGTGTGGTTCAACCGTCAATAAAATGAGAGAAAATTATAGAATTTAAAGTTCAAATTTCAACAGAGACAAAAAATATTATATTATTTCTAAATTTTGGTGGACAAAGTTTTTAATACTTGTGCAGAGAGGCGGATTTAGAATTTCTATAACACATGTGTATACTATAGAAAAGAGAAAAAAAGTATAAATGTGGGAATCTCCCTGTTCCTTTGGGAATATAATTCAATATTCAAGTAGAAATGACATTAGATAGCCACTATTAAGGGCTATTATTTAAGAATTAGCCTATGCATCCTAAATTTCAGTTATTCCGTTCAAATTTTTGGCACAAAAAAATCCTGAATTATCCTGAAGTTAATATTTTTAGTTTAAAATATATGACAGAATAAGTACTGGCTAATCTCTGAATTGCATCGCTGAGAATGGCTATCTGTGCACTTGCCCCCAATTATCAACCAAAAGCATGTATGCTAGTAGATAATATTAGGCCAATTTTTAAAAAAAGGCATACATAAAATACCTAATTTGGGGGAAAAGACTAGGAATTTACGTGTCCCATAGTCCAGCTATAAATTCGTCCCTGCTTGTGTAGCGGTGCTAGTGGTACAACCATATAGGTATCTAGTAAAATACTCTCTCCGGTTCACAATAAGTGACCAATTTACTTTTAGCACGCCCATTAAGAAAATACTAAAATTCTATACAAAAATACCTACTATGACTAAACTACCCCTAAGTAAACATTTAATGTAAGGAGTAAGAAAACTTTTTAGACAAATTGAATTCTCTCTTGATTACATAACTGAACACTTATTTTGAACCAAAATGAAAAAGCAAATTGGTCACTTATTGTGAACGAGAGGGAGTAGTTTATACGAGCATGGCCGGAACACCACCATTATAAGAAAAAGAATTATATAATGAAAATAAAAAAAGAAAAAGAATAAAAGGACAGCGGAGAGAAAAGGAAAATGTCCTCTTTGAGAAACCACCGTCATTGGCGCGTTTGGATTATAAAATATGATAATCTTAGTCAAACTATTATGTCCTCATTCAACAGAGTTATCTATAAAAAGCAGAATCTTGCAAGAAAGAAGACATAAATTTTTAAGATACTAGCAAATATTTCAGCAGTTTATACAACCTAATTGTAAAATTTGCTTATTAAAAATGGCAATGCTAAGAACATTATTGAGCTTGGCAGCCATAGCCATGGTGTTTGGTTCAGCCATGGCTGCAAATCACACAGTGGGAGGTAATAGTGGATGGAGTCAGGGCGCTGATTATACAACATGGGCTGCATCAGAAACTTTCTTAGTTGGTGATAATTTGAGTAAGCCATTCCCATTCCATAATTCACCAAATAAAGCTTATACTACTTCTTAGCACTAATGCATTTTTGCTTTCTTATTGTTTGGAAATATTGGGTTTTATGATTGTTATAAGGTCGTTTAGATGACATTCCGTCTAAATACAGTCTTAAAAGTTCTTTCTTTTCACTTTCTCTTGGTCAACTTCCCCTGAGGGGGGAGCTTGGGTTGTGGAGCACTTTCTGAGTCAAACATTAGTTGGCGCAAATTTCACTAGAACACACTTTTAGAGGCAGAGCCAGGATTTGAAGTTTATAAATTCGGGATTCTAATCTTTTTAGGTTACTGAATTCTAAATTTTTTAAGATAAATAAAGTTTGAACCAAACCTACTGGGTATAGCCGAACTCATACGGAACATGATGGCTTCGTTCTGCCCACCTTTCTTGGTAATATAATGAGGAAGGGCTAATATCCCCGTCTTGATCCTCAGTCATTTTTTTTCATGAAGAGGACGAGTCTTCATCATCTTGAGGTTCCTGCGGTTTGTGGGAGGTAGGGGCGGAGCTAGAATATGGATTCCAGGTTTGGCCGAATCCAAAAGCTTTTGTCCAAATTTTATATGTGTCTTACAAAATTCATTGATTATGTACAAGTTATTAACTTAGAACCTAATAACCGTAAAGGATCAATCGTGCATGTTTTGTCAGTTATTTTCAACACGATTCAAACCTCTGACCTATTATTAGGTTTGGAAGTGATTTACAAAATTTCAATGAAAGTCAAACCCCTTTCATTCTCAAACTAACTAATATCTTCTATTTTGTTTATCTTATTGACAGTATTTTCCTATGGTCTAAGCCATGATGTGCTTGAAGTTACAAAAGCTAATTATGATTCTTGCTTGACAACAAATGCAATATCAACAAATGGTGGAGGAATGACTGTCATTACTCTATCTTCTCTAGGCAAGAGATATTTCATATGTGGAACTGGTGGACATTGTGCCTCAGGAATGAAACTTGAAGTCAACACAATTGCCACAGCTTCTCCACCACCTGCAGCCGCACCTCCGGTTCCGCCACCGGCATCTACACCTTCCACCAACCCAGTTGTCAGTTCCCCTACTAAATCCCCTGCTTCATCACCATCTCCCAAATCTTCAGCGCCGTCGCCAAAACTTGCACCTAAAATTTCCCCTGCTAAATCCCCTGTTAGTGGTCCATTATCTCCTAATGTTGAGGCTCCTGCATTGCCTCCATCTGATGCTTCTGTACCAACACCATCTCTTCCGTCGTCGGCGAACAAACTCAGTGTCATTGCTGGTTCCACCGTGGGATTTGGCTTTGCTGTTATGATGATGTTCTTTCTTTATGCCTTCATACAAATCTTCATTCGGGATGTCCTTTTTTTTTTGAGATTGTTTCAATTCTGTATCATGATTTTCCTCAATCTTGTGTATCATGAGCATATTCAGTATATAGTGAGCATATGGATGTGCAATTCGGGACAGAGTAAATTTGATTGTTGACGATTCTGGTGATACCAAAGCCAGATAATTATTCCAAATCTTGACTTGTTTATTAACTAGAGGCATTAATCTAGGAAAATACTGTACCATGGCTAAAAATTAAAATACTAGCGATGATAATTAGTCATCAAATTCGTGAATAATGGAGTTAGAAATAGTGTTAAAGGTATGATAACAGATATATCACAGCATGAACGGCCTGTGATACTCGTACCAGGATAGTTAGAACCATTTGTAAGAGATTGTTTCACCTCTTCCTAGCTGGCAAAATGGAGCAGAAAATTGCACAATTTTACTACAGGCATAGAACATCGACCAAACATAAAATATCGAGAGTATACGTTAGTAATTGGAAAGAAGAGCTTTCAATCCCTTGGTCTTAATGTAATTTCTAGCATCATAAACCTCTTCTTTTTTTTAATTAAAGACTAAGGTCACGAAAAAGAGTAATTCATTTATTTTCCACTTGCACTCTTATCCTATTATTATTTACCTTTTCTTCAGAGGAATTTTTGGTCTTAAATCATGAAACACGTCTTTCATAAATAAACTGAAAAATAAATTGAAAAGGAGTACAACAATGGAGATGCGGGGTATCGATCCCCGTACCTCTCGCATGCTAAGCGAGCGCTCTACCATCTGAGCTACATCCCCTTGATATAACATTTTCGTTTTATTTTTTACTATTCCATTCAAAATGGCCTTTAGTATAGGCATAGAAGTATAGAACATAGAGCAAACACAAAATATAAAGAGTGTACATATAATGAGTAATTGTAAAGAAAAGCTTTCAATCCCTTGGTCTTAATGTAATTTCTGGCATCATAAACCTCCATTTTTTTTAATTATAAACTTCCGTTTCTGACTTTTTCTTTTTTGACGCAATTAAGGCTGTACTAAATTCCAATTGTGCAAGAAAAGGACCCACGCACATAGATCGCTTGAAGAGGAAAACTAAAGACTAGGGTCACGAAAAAGAGTAATTCATTTATTTTCCACTTGCACTCTTATCGTGTTATATTTACCTTTTGTTCAGCGGAAGTTTTGGCTTTAAATCATGAAACACGTCTTTCATAAATAAACGGAAAAGAAATACAACACTGGAGATGCGGGGTATCGATCCCCGTACCTCTCGCATGCTAAGCGAGCGCTCTACCATCTGAGCTACATCCCCTTTGATCCTAAAATTTTCATTTTAGTTATTACTATTTTGTACTCAGAATGGATACCTCTTCATAACTTTGTTATTTCTGATTTTACCTTGGCAAAACTCACATTGCTTTCTTTTTATATTCAGTAAATCTAAATTATTTGATCCCGTAAACTTGGTATTGTTATTATTTACTAGCCATTAACTAGTCCCGCATGCTCGTTATTTGCCTAATTTTCTTTTTTCTTGCTCTTTACTAACCCTAGAGAGGACAATATTTTTATGAAGTGAAAAATCGAGCTCTTCCTAATCAATGAGGGCATTCCCTTTCTTCCAACAATATTGGCATTCCAAAATACTATACTTCTTCAAATGAATTATTTTCGTGTGCTTTAGTTAGTTGAAATATATGAATTCATGGTAGAGTTGAAATTGCGGACGAACAAGTTGTTTCACTGTTCAACGTAACTGGCCAAGCTTTTTTTTTGGGCCAAAAGTGCTTTTTTTGGCCAAAAACACTTTTGGCCAAAAATTGAGGTGTTTGGCCAAGCTTTTGGAAGGAAAAAAAGTGCTTTTGAGGAGAAGCAGAAGCAGAAAAAAGTAGCTTCTCTCTAAAAGCAATTTTTAAGAAGCACTTTTGAGAAAAATACACTTAGAAGTAGTTTTCAAAAGGTTGGCCAAACACTAATTACTGCTAAAAAGTATTTTTCTAATTAATTAGCCAAACACAAACTACTTCTCACCAAAAGCACTTTTTTTAAAAGTACTTTTGAGAAAAGTACTTCTCAAAATAACTGATTTTAGAAGCTTGGCCAAACGGGCTATAACAAGTTTAAGATGACTTTCTAGGTTAATTATAATATTAGTTTCATGCTTTACCAGGAAGTCCATAACCATTATGACTTGCCACACCAAGTTAAAATACCAAATATTGGACATCACAATCTTCTATTTTTTGGCCAAAATTAGTGCAACGGGAAACACATAGGTCATTTAATAAGCTTCTCACAACTAAGTATGCAATTGTCATCATTTTAAAACAAAGAGTTAATATCCTAAAACCCGCCTAAACTATATAATCTTTGTCAGTTGCTTACCTAAATTATCGCCTGTCCCCCAAAACCCCCTGAACTATATCCCCTTCATAATAAAACCCCCTCATCGCATTCTTACTAGTACATATAATACGCGCTCTAAATTATTTTTAAAATCTGTCATGTGACAACCTACGTGGATATTTGTTTTAGCTTAATCTAAAACACAGATTGATTTTAATATTCTTTATTATATCATTGTAAAAATTTACATGATAAAAAATAAAAAAAGGGGCTAGGATTAAAACTAGTGGCTCAATTGTAAAAAACTCATTTTCTCTTAGCTCTCATCAGATAATGGCTACACCTCTCAGTAGCGATTTTCTCCATTAATCTTGGTTCTAACCTCAATTGCTTTGTATATTCTTGTTTCTGTTTGAAAATCAAGATAAAAACTAGGATTCTGCTCCTCAATCGGTATAGAAGGCCGGTTAGGGATTTGACAAGAAAGAGCGAATTTCAGGTGAAGAAATAGAGAAGAAAGGTGAAAAATGGAGAAGAAAGGTAAAAAGATGAGGAAGGAAGGTGAAATATAAATAAAAAGATGAGAAAATAAAAAGAAATATAAATTTTAAAAAAGGAAGGCTAATAAGCCATTAAACACTGTTAGGTGGGCCATTTTAATGGCATTTTTTGTTATTTATCTGTATTGCTATAAGTAAATAAAATAGTAATCTTTCTGAAAAATAAAACAGAAAGTTAGTAGAAATAATTCTGAAAAATAATATTCGAACTTCAAAATAATTTTTGAAACGTTGAAGGAACAAATCGAGCCCACTGAATACACAATGTGTCCTTAAGGAAATTATTCCCCTCAAGTACCCGAGGTTATAGAATATATCCTCCTAGGATAGAACAATTTAACTCACCGGAGTGTTGGTACCAAAAACGCCGATGATCAGCGAACCACTCGATGACAGCAAAACACACTGGAATTTTAGTGCAGAAGAAGAAGAAGATAATTAGAAAATTTCGTAAGTAAATATTCTGGGATTTGAAGGTCTATTTATAGCCAACTTGGTGATGTTTCTGAAGAGGTTTGCAACCTTTCAGAATAATCATGACTGTTGGAACAGGTGTGACCCTCTAAAGAGGTTTGCAACCTTTCAGAACAGTCATGGCTGTTGGAACATGTGTGACCCTCTGAAGAGGTTTGCAACCTTTCAGAATAGTCATGGCTGTTGGAATAGGTGTGACCCTCGGAAGAGGTTTGCAACCTTTCAAAATAGTCATGGCTGTTGGAGTAGGTGTGACCCTCTGAAGAGGTTTCAACCTTTCAGAATAGTCATGGCTGTTGGAATAGGTGTGACCCTCTGAAGAGGTTTGCAACCTTTCAGAACAGTCATGATTGTTGGAAATTTTTTGCGGGAAATTTAAAACGAATTTAAATTAATCCGGGAAAGAAAAACGGGCTAGACCGGACCGGGTCGCGGGTCATCCCTCCATTTCTTTTTTCACCATTTTCTATTCACACCTCTTTTGTTATTATTTATTAAATAACAAATCCAACAATCCCCCACATGAATGGGGAATGGCTATAAACTTAAAGGAATGCACGGATGTGTGTGTGTTTTACAAACAAGAATTGATTGCATCTGGATAAGTAGGTTTCCCTTTGAACTTTCCGTAGTGAACTTATATCGGATATACTCGGTCAATCGG
Source organism: Nicotiana attenuata (assembly GCF_001879085.1). Lineage (NCBI taxonomy): Eukaryota > Viridiplantae > Streptophyta > Magnoliopsida > Solanales > Solanaceae > Nicotiana > Nicotiana attenuata. Next base: position 31,427 of record NW_017674945.1, read on the forward strand.
TAGATTTGATATCTTTGAACCGTCGAGCTTTGTTGTATACCTAGACAACATAAGTCACATAATCAATCCTTAACCATCTATGGTTCTCACGGTTGTGTTCGTTTCAGCCATGAACACCGCCTGGTTTCATGAGTGCTTAGAGAATGGGCCTTTACTTTCATTCTCCTTGAAGCGGCTTACACTTCACACTCACATAGGTGATTCCTAAACATGTAATCCTAAAGACACATTATCTGGTCATATCCTGCCAGACTTAGCAAATCATTAAAAATCTTTAAGCTTTATTGGCTCATCAAAAAAGCCTTAATGCTTTACCTCATTTTTGAACATTGTCTTCATCACGAGAATGGGTTGAGTTAGTTGACAATGTTGAACTGTCATTCATAACTTTGTTTGATCTCTTTGAACCTAGCTCTTGGGATCTCCGGTCTGCTAGGTAGAGTTACCGCCATGATGACTTGTCCTAGGCCTTTAACCCCATTCCCTTTGATGATCTTTCAACTGCCTCTCTAGATAGGCCTTTTTAAGTGGATCCGACACGTTATCTCTTCAGGTAACGTTCTAAACTTTTGTAATGCAGGTTCGTTTTCTTAATAGCAAATGATGAAAAGTTGGGCATGTTTAGATAGCTTCAAGCAATTTTTCTCAAAAGGATTTGCTGAATGTTTGAATGCCAAAACCTGCACATTCATAACCAGTTTCATAGTTGTACTTTAAATAGTCTAGTTTATTTTGTTTTTGACCCTACCTATGTTCCTCGTTGTTAGTT
>NW_017674945.1:32207-80096 GCF_001879085.1 Nicotiana attenuata
AAATTATTCCCCTCAAGTACCCGAGGTTATGGAATATATCCTCCCAGGATAGAACGATTTAACTCACCGGAGTGTTGGTACCAAAAACGCCGATGATCAGCGAACCACTCGATGGCAGCAAAACACACTGGAATTTTAGTGCAGAAGAAGAAGATAATCAGAAAATTTCATAAGTAAATATTCTGGGATTTGAAGGTCTATTTATAGCCAACTTGGTGATGTTTCTGAAGAGGTTTGCAACATTTCAGAATAGTCATGACTGTTGGAATAGGTGTGACCCTCTGAAGAGGTTTGCAACCTTTCAGAATAGTCATGGCTGTTGGGACAGGTGTGACCCTCTGAAGAGGTTTGCAACCTTTTAGAAATCAGAACAGTCACGGCTGTTGGAAATTTTTTGCGGGAAATTTAAAACGAATTTAAATTAATCCAGGAAAGAAAAACGGGCTAGACCGGACCGGGTCGTGGGTCATCCCTCCATTTCTTTTCCCACCATTTTCCATTCACACCTCTTTTGTTATTATTTATTAAATAACAAACCCAATATTTTTCTGCCTTCACGCGCTATTTGGCGATTTATTACACATTATGCCACATAAGCGATGAAGAGTTTTATTATGAAGGGGGATATAGTTCAGGAGTTTTCGGGGACAGACGATAGTTTAGGTAGGCAACTAACAAAAGTTGTATAATTTAGACGGATTTTAGAGTATTAGCTCTAAAAACAAATCATCTAAAACACTTCATCAACTTTGGATTATCCATAAAATAAGTTATCTCCAAACCGAAAGTAGTTGTCATAGCTATGATCTATAAGCAAAAGTTACGCAAAATGACAGTTACTCTATCAGCATATTACCAATCTCTAAAAGATCAAACAAAGAAAAAGAGAAGTGAAAAATTTAAAACCTCGTAGAGTAAACTGTAAGGTTACTTTGTAGCAAGAAATTGTGAGGAGAACACAAGAGGAAGCAAGGGCGGGTCTAGCACTACTGATATGCGTTCATTTGAATCCATAACTTTTAGCCTAGACTTGGATTTTTCTGTGTCATATCCACTGGAATTGCTGAAAATACAGGAATTGTGAAGCTTTCAGTAGTTAGAACTCGAGTCTTGAACCTGTAGAATTAAAATCTGAATCCACCTCGAGAGGAATAAGATTGGTGGTTTTGGACTATGCAAGAGTCATAGTAGATGTGGCGTAATAGGCAACAGAAAAAATGGCATGTACGAAACACAAAATTCCACCAATGGAGAAAAAATGACGATGTCCAAACCCACAGGAAGCTCTCGACCTGTTGTTTGCCATTGTCCCAATCACCAGCATTCCCATTCCTCCTGCGAATATAATCCTGAAATTCCAGAACTCGAACACATTAATATGGTGAGACAAAGACAATAAGAGGTTAGCTTTGCTGATTTGCAGCAATCAATTACTGTTTGGAAAATTCATAAACATCCTCAATCCACCATCTATAAATCTTCAAGATGGGCCTTGACAAGTGACTATCACATTTCAACCATAGAACAAACCATTCATCTTGAGTCAGATCATGAAGATATCCAGTAGAGTACACAGGAATTTTCGTAAGCGGTATCAATTTTGAAGGAATGAACAAATGAATAAATAGTAACAACAAGCGGTGTCATTTTTTATATTTTATCAATATTTTAATTTTATTTATTATATTTCTATACTATATTAAAAGCACGAAGGCCCTTAGCGAAATGTCTTCGTCTTTTTTACCCTCTAGAAACTGATTTCACACTAGACAAAATAGTCATTTAGTTATTTCCTTATCGTTAAAAATAGACATTTAAGTATTTTCCTAATATTTAGGACTTCTATGCATTCCTTTTCCTAATGTTTAGGAATAAACATTTAATGCTTATGTCTCTTTGAGTTTTTTCACGTTTACACTAGGTTTATATATTTCAATAATGATTATTAATATTAAAGGAATTGAGATGAAAGAAAATGAATTTCTCTTTAATCAAATAGAGATGAAAAATAAAATTGGTTCAGATTTCTGTTTCTCCACTTCTCCATAATCTTTTGGACAATTATGCTAAGTAGATTTCTAATACTTTTTTTTTCTCTTAATTTTCTTCTACATCTAGCTTTTGTTTTAAAAAATATATCACACTTATTTAATACTTTGACTAATATTTTAGAATTTGAAATCAGCTTTAAAGTTAACAAATTTAAGCTTTTGTATTCTATAAATTAACACCGCCAATCATCTTGTACTCCTTTTAGGTTTAGAAGTTCTTTTTGTTGTACTCATTGAGACAAGGTACACGCGCAGCGCGCGTACCGTAAGACTAGTAGATTACAAAAAAAAAAAAAAAATCGACGAAATGGTGTCACGTGACACTGCTTCAAGCAAGGTGCCTAAACCCCTGAAGATATCAAACTTTTAAGTCCTAAGTCTATAGAAAATTATAGGCGAAAATATAATTACCTCCATTTTCGTTTAGTACTAATTGCAGCTAAACCTCTTTCAAGAGACTAGACACATCTCTCCTCCTCTACTTTAGAGACTCTAGATTTTTAGACTGCTAGGAATGGTAGAAACCAGCCTTTGTAGTGGTTCAATTTACTTTGATTGCTTTCCCAATTTTACAGTATCCCTTAAAAACACGAATATAATGGATTCCTTGACACTCAATGTCAAAACAACCAATTATAAACCAAAATTGGATCTCTCCCGGTTGCTATCATTTATAGAATTCAGTATAAAGCCATAAATTCTGGAGCCATGAAAACACTTCATAAAGGTGAAACTATTCTCTTCCAAACAAATTTACAGAGGTCTCATTATCGATTCCAAAACCGATTTCCTAGAATCATGTCTCTTTTCCTCAAAACTGGTTATTGCAAGAAGCTACTCCAGCCCAAAAGCCAGAAAACACCATGGTCTCCCAGATCCAACAAAATTTACAGGTTCTGCGGCTATTTCTTTTCAGAGATATCTTAGTCAGAGAGTCTCTACTGCTCCTTCAGTATAATCTGAGATCCAGTCTGCTAGACACTCAGTCTCTTCATTTCCTTCTCGAATCAAAACTGTTAACTTGGAATCTAGGATTTCACAAGCAGAATACTCTGTGGAAATACCTACAACAGAAGCTAACTTTGAAAGGCCTCAATCTCCTACCTATTCATCTTTAGGTGCTGAGTTAGATGTTCTAGAAAAAGATTTTCAAATTGATAAAGAAAAACTCAGAGCAACTTTTTACTCTCTTGAGAACCTTTTTAAAAAGAACTTGGTTTAGTAAGAATTTTCAAGAAACTGAAAGAAAAAATCTTCAAAACATTTACTATAAGTCCTTGAATTTTTTTCATAAACAAATTAACTTCTTTAAGTGGCTTGAACCTTATACTTAATATCACCAAATAGAATTTCTCTTTTCTAAATCTACTAACATTTCAAAGGTTTGGAAAATTTCCACCGGAGAAGAAGTCACCTCTGAATTTCCTCGGTCACATGGATTTTAAACAAATTATGGAAATAATTCATTAGAGGCTAATCATTTCAAATTAAAGGGCAGCCCGGTGTACTATGCGGGGTCCGGGGAAGGGCCGGACCACAAGGGTCTATTGTACGCAGTCTTACCCTACATTTCTATAAGAGGCTGTTTCTACGGCTCGAAGTCGTGACCTCCTAATCACATGACAGCAACTTTACCAGTTACGTCAAGACTCCATTCGCTAATCCTTTCAAATTAAAGATTGAAAATGAAGTTATACAGGCAAAGATATTAAAAATATTTTTGAACAAAATAACTACACAAATAAATATTTACAAACTCTTAGTAAATATTTGATAACAAAACCATCTTCTCAGAACGTTCGCTTATTCAACCTCCACTTCTCCAATCCCCTTATTTAACCCTTATGAAATCCTTAGAACGTTCGCTACAGAACTTCAAATTCATCAGTCTAAAGAATTTCCTCAGGTTTCTGACCTTCAGTATGGGATCCTAAAAATTGAGAAAAGTCTGATAGCTCAGGACACCCCAACTAAAGATAACACTTCTTATGTATCTGTTCTCCGAGAAGTAGATACTGACCAAGAAACCCATTCACAACCCGAGCAATTTCATGACAATCCTCCCTTAGAAATTTCCCCGATTCGAACAGGATCTTTCAACTGGCATCAACCTCAAAGACTCTATTATTCTAGATCTACCCATCCTGATGTAGCCTTAGAAGAAGGACCTAACTTTATGCAAAACAATTATAATGTCAATAATATCTATGAGTGGAACACAGATGGTTGTTCCGAATACAACATTCTGGCCAAATTACAGCAGATTACTATGGTAGCCACTGCATACCGGACTTCTCATAACTGTTCTGACCAGCTTACTACCCATGTCTTAGTAGCAGGTTTTACAGGTAAACTTAAAGGGTGGTGGGATATTCATCTTAGCGAGGAAGTTAAGAACCAAATTCTCTTAAGTGTCCGAGTTGATTCAACGGGAGAAAAAATCCTGAAGGATGCCCATACCATTCTCGGTTCAACTAACACCCTAATTTATACTATTATCAAAATATTCATAAGTAGTACAAGTATCTTTAGGGAAAGATCTTCTGAGATACTTAACAACCTTAAGTGTAAAACCCTTTCTGATGTCAGATGATATAAAGATTCCTTTCTTACCCGAATCTATTAAAAACATATGGAAACCTCCCATAATGGAAAGAAAAATTCCTTGATGGCCTACCTAAGTCTCTTAGAGATTTAGTTAAAGAGGAACTCCAAAATCAGTGTACTGATGATATTATTCCTTACGAACAAATCACCTATGGCCAACTACCAGTCTCATTCAACATTTTGCTCTCAAAATCTGTCGACATAATAAGATATTGAGACAATTTGCTAAAGATAGAACGCAGAATCACCGAGATCTAGGTAGTTTCTGTGAACAATTTGGCTTACCTCCTTGTAGTAAAAGGCCTCATAAGAGACGGACACCTAAAGATAAGGAGATCACAAAATATAGATCTTCTACACCCAAGTTTAGGAAGACCAAACCTTTTCCCTCTAAATACAAAACCTTTCCTAGTAAACCTAGAACATCAACTTTCCAAACTCTCAATTCTGGAAAATGATTCAAGTGCAACAAACCAGGGCATATCGCCAAGTACTGCAAGTTGTCTAATAAGGATACAAATCTTGATCTATATAAGTCCATTCTTAACCAGATCGAACAAATTTTATTAGAAAATAGTAACACTTCTGATGTTGAACTCGAACAACAATTTAACCAACTCGAAGATGATGATATAGAATCATCTTTATTTTAGTCTAGTGAAGAGGAAAAAAATAGCCAACCTGAGATTAATGTTCTCTCCAAAGAACATGATATTCTTCTTGAAATAATAAGCAATCTTCAAGACTCTGAACAAAAGAAGCATTATCTAGAGCAATTCAAACAAACTATAGATAAACCTTCTACATCTTCCCCTAGTGTCTTTCCCAATTATCCTCAAGTTGCGAATACCTACAATATTACTAATATCCTCAGTAGACTCGCTTCCCAAAAGCCTAAGTTAATAACTATCCAAGATCTCCAAACTGAGATAGCACTCCTTAAGGAAGAAATTCGAGAAATTAAGGCTAGACAAGAACTGGACTGTCTTGTTCTTCAACAGCTCTCTATCAAATCTGAAGAGCCCAAACTAATTGAAACTAAACCAGTTGACCAAGAAGTTTTTCTCAACCACCTCTCCAGAATTTCCATACAGAAATGGCATATGAGAGTCATCCTAATTGCCAATAAATCATTTACCGTAGATATCATTGCCTTATTTGATACAGGTGCAGATCTCAACTGCATACAAAAAGGACTCATTCCAACCAATTTCTTTGAAAAAATCAAGGAAGGCCTTAGAGCTGCCAACAACGGAAAATTGGGAGTTAGCTTCAAACTCTCCAATATTGAAGTTAGAAACTTTCTAGAAAATTCACCTAAGTTAGCCTCAAGGTCCTTTCTATTAGTAAAAGACCTTGCTAGTCTAGTTATATTAGGAACTTCCTTAATCGAGGAGCTCATACATTTTATGGTAACAAAACAAGGAATTCTAATCAAACGTATAGGAAGTAGAACTTGTCTTCCTTTTTATAGACCTCCAATTGCAAAGTTATTGTCTACCATAAAAAGTATGGAAGCACAGATCAACTTTCTCAGAGAATAAGTAGCATTTCAAAGGTTACAACAGCAACTTCGAGAATCTTCTCTCCAATCCAAGATAAAAACTTTAGAAACTAAAATCCAGGAAGAACTTTGTGCTGATTTACCTACGGCCTTCTGGAATCGCAAGAAACACATTGTTAGGTTTCCTTACGAACCTGATTTGATGAAAAAACCATCCCTGCAAAAGCTCGTCCTATCTAGATGAATCACGAGCTAACTATTCATTGTCAAAAAGAAATCAATGATCTTGTTGATAAACACATCATCTCTCCAAGCAAATCCTCTTGGAGTTGTACAACCTTTAACATTTAATAACAACTCTAAGATTGAACGGGTATCTCTTGATTAGTCATCAATTATAAACCTTTGAACAAAGCACTCCGCTAGATTAGGTATCCTATTCTGAACAAAAAGGATTCACTTCAAGCTGATTTACTAAACCGGATTATGTTGATCCTCAAACACCTGCTCTAGCGGAATAGGATACCTAATCCAGCGGAGTGCTTTGTTCAAAGATTTATACTCATTCCGTCCCAATTTATGTGAACTTCTTTGACTGGGCACGGAGTTTAAGAAAAAATGAAGACTTTTTGAACTTGTGGTCTTAAACAAGTCAAAAAAGGGTCCAGAATATTTGTGTGGTTATAAAAGCTTCTTATTAAGGGTAGAATTGGAAGTTAAAGCTAAATTGTTCCCAAATTTAGAAAGGGGTCATTCTTTTTAGAACGGACCAAAAAGGAAATAGGTTCACATAAACTAGAACGGAGAGCGTGATTGATGATTAATCGAGAGACACCTCGTTCAATGTCAGAGTTTTTATTGACGTAAAAGGCAGCACAACTCCAAGGGGATTTGCTTGGAGAGATGATGCGTTTATGAAGAAGATCACTGATTTCTTTTTGATAATGAATGGTTAGCTCATGATTCATCTGGATAGGACAAGCTTTTGCGGTAATGGTTTTTTCATCAAAGTCAGGTTTGTAAGGAAGCCTAATAATTTGTTTATTGCGATTCTAGAAGGCTGAAGGTAAATCAACACAAAGTTCTTCCTGGATTTTGATTTCTAAAGTTTTTATCTTGTATTGGAGAGAAGATTCTCGAAGTTGCTGTTATAACCTTTGGAACGCTACTTCTTTTTTGAGAAAGTTGATATGTGCTTCCTTACTTTTTATAGTAGACAAGAACTTTGTAGTCGGAGGTCTATCAAAAGGAAGAAAGGTTCTACTTCCTATACGTTCAATTAGAATTTCTTATTTTGTTACCATCAAAGGTATGGGCTCCTCGATGAAGGAAGTTCCTAATATAATTAGATTAGTAACGTCTTTTACTAATCGAAAGGAACTTGAGGCTGACAAAGGTGAATTTTCTAAAGAGGTTCTAACTTCAACATTGGAGAGCTTGAAGCTAATTTCCAATTTTCCGTTGGGGGCAGCTCTAAGGCCTTCCTTGGTGTTTTTAAAGAATTTGGTTGGAATGAGTCCTTATTGTATGTAGTTGAGATCTGTACCTGTATCAAATAAGGCAATATCTAAGGTAAAGGATTTATTGGCAATTAGGATGACTCTCATATGTCATTACCGTATGGAAATTCTGGAGAGATGGTTGATAAAAGCTTCTTGGTCAACTGGTTTAGTTTCAATTAGTTTGGGCTCTTCAGATTTAATAAAGAGTTGTTGGAGACCAAGATAGTCCAGTTCTTGTCTAGCCTTAATTTCTCGAATTTCTTAATAAGGAATGCTATCTCAATTTGGAGATCTTGGATAATTACTACCTTAGGTTTTTGGGAAGGGAATCTACTGAGAATATCAGTAATATTATAGGTATTCGCAACTTGAGGATGATTGGAAAAGACACTAGAGAAAGATGTAGAAGGTTTATCTATAGTTCGTTTGAATTTCTCGAATAATGCTTCTTTTGTTCAGAGTCTTGAAGATTGCTTATTGTATCATGTTCTTTTGAGAGAACATTAATATTAGGTTGGCTATTTTTGTCCTCTTCACTAGATTGAGATAAAGATGATTTTGTATCATCATCCTCGAGTTGGTTAAATTGTTGTTTGAGTTCATCATTAGCAACACCAGAAGTGTCACTATCTTCTAATAAAATTTGTTCGATTTGGTTAAGAAAGGACTCATCTAAATCAAGATTTCTAACCTTATTAGACAACTTGCAGTACATGGCGATATGCCTAGGTTTGTTGCACTTGAAACATTTTCCAGAATTGGGAGTTTGGAAAGTTGATGTTTTAGGTTTACTAGGAAAGGTTTTTGATTTAGAGGGAAAAGGTTTGGTCTTCCTAAACTTGGGTGCAGAAGATCTATATTGTGTAATCTTCTTATCTTTAGGTGGCCGTCTCTTATGAGGCTTTTTACTACAAGGAGGTAAGACAAATTGTTCAGAAAAACTACCTAGATCTCGACGAGTCTGCATTCTATCTTTAGCTAATTGTCTCAATATGTTATCATGTCGTCAGATTTTGAGAGCAAAATATTGAATGAGACTGGTAAGTTGTCCATATGTGATTTGTTCGTAAGGAATAATATCACCAGTATACTGATTTTCGAGTTCCTCTTTAACTAAATCTCTAAGAGACTTAGGTAGGCCATCTAAGAAATTTTCTTTCCAATATTGGAGGTTTCTATATGGTTTTTCATAGATTCGGGTAAGAAAGGAATCTTTATATCATCTGAAATCAGAAATGGCTTTACACTTAAGGTTGTTAAGTATCTTAGAAGATCTTTCCCTAAAGATATCTGCATTACCTATGAGTGTTTTGATAATAGTATAAATTAAGGTGTTGGTTGCCATCTTTAAGGGTTGGTTCTCCCGTTGAATCAACTCGGACACTTAAGAGAATTTGGTTCTTATCTTTCTTGCTAAGATGAGTATCCCACCATCCTTTAAGTTAACCTGTAAAACCTGCTACTAAGACATGGGTAGTAAGCTGGTCAGAACAGTTATGAGAAGTCTGATATGCAGTGGCTACCACAGTCATCTGCTGTAATTTGGCTAGAATGTTGTATTTGGAACAACCATCTATGTTCCACTCATAGATCTTATTGGCATTATAATTGTTTTGCATAATGTTCGGTCTTTCATCTAAGGCTACATTGGGATGAGTAGCTCTAAAATAATAGAGTCTTTGAGGTTGACGCCAGTTGAAAGATCCTGTTATAACCGAAAAAACTTCTAGGGGAGGATTGTCATGAAATTGCTCTAACAGTGAATTGGTTTCTTGGCAGTATCTACTTCTCGGAGAACCAGTATAGTATAATCGTTAGTTGGGGCATCCTGAGCTATCAGAGTTTTCTCAATTTTTAGGATCCTACGTTGAAGATCAGAAAGCTGAGGAGAGTCTTTAGCTTGGTGAACCCGAAGTTCTGTAGAGAAAGTTCTAGGGATCTCATAAGGTTTAAATAAGGGGATTGAAGAAGTGGAGGTTTCTGCTGGCTTAGAACTAGTAGATGCTGAAGGTGGTTTTGTAATCAAAATATTCACTAAGAGATTGTTAATATTTGTTTGTATAATTATTTTGTTCAAAAATATTTTTAATGTCCTTGCCTGTAATAGCTTCATTTTCGATTTTTAATTTGAAAGGATTAGCTACTACTAAAGTATTTCTATAATTTGTTGAAATTCCTTTTGTCGAAGGAAGTTCGGAGGTGATCACTTCCTCTCCGGTGGAAGTTTTCTAAACTTTTGAACGTTAACCAACTTAGAAAAAAGAAAAATCTAATTAGTGATATTCAAGATAAGATTCAAACCATTCAAAGTAATTAATTTGTTCTTCAATGAATTTTAAAGATTCATAGTAAATATTTTAGAGATCTTTTCTTTTGTCTCCTTGAAAATTCTGGAAGAATCAAGATATATATAGTAAAATTTGTGATAGATTATTATTTAACTTTCTAAATTGTATAATAATCTCATATTGTAAATGCATGAAATGGGCAAATTGTTCTCTTTTTTGCTTTTTTTTTCGCCGGTCACACCAACAATTGTCGCCTCAAATCACGGACAAACTACTTGATTGGAGCAATTCTCTTTACCCCATTCCAAAAATGGTGTGGGGCTCGAAGAAACCTCGATGAAGTTTACTTTATGGTGGTGACCGTAACCCGATATAATTTGTTCTGAATCCACCAGATAGATTATACAAAAGATGAATCAGATATCTGTCTTTCACTTTAATTTTGCTTCTATTTTGATAGTGTGAATATTTTGTGAATAGCTCAGTGATTCATAGAGCCAGTATTATGTTGTTATATATGATGAGCAGAATACATGATAGGTAGAATCCGTAAGTATGATTTTACACATTCAATTGTTTTTCTAAAGACAAAGAGGATTTAAACCAAAGTTACTGAATTCGATCGAATCCGTAACTTGTATATTGGCTCCTCTCCTGAAATAAATACATCACCTATTAGATTAATTATTTTGGTAAAAAGAAACTATGATCTACCAAAGATACGAATATTATCATCTACAAGAGTTATTATCACATAATAAGAGTCCTAATAATCATCTAGCAAAAGTGCTTTCTAAGTTGATTAATTGAACACATACTATTCTCCAACAATACTTTTTGGGGAAAACATTTTTGACAAAAAGTATTTTATAAAATAAACAAAATTTGGAAGTTTAGCCAAACAAGTTGGAGTAATAATTATCATCTAATAAAACTGTTAATAGATAGCCCAATAACAAAATATTGAACTCACTAGAAGAGGCATCTAAGATTTAAAAAACTCACAAACCTAATTAGTACTCCTACTAGATTTATAATAATAAGTCGTTAATAAAAATGCCCCAATCCCCTCCTTCAATAAACAAGGGACGACTTGAGATATGTGGTCTTAAATAAGTTATATTATTTGTGTGGTTGTAAAATTTATGAAACTTGTGGTCTTAAATCTGTCATAACATTTGTGTAACTTTAATTGCTTTATATTAAGGAACTATTGAAATGTGTCAATCTTTCTGAAATGAACTAATAAGAAAATAGTATCATTTTTTTTTAGACGAATGGAGTATAATTTATCACATACCAAGTGAAAAGAAGACAAGCGAGTGATAATTGTCTGCTTGGGGGAGCTTTCTGAATCTCATCACTTGTACAGTAGAGGCTGCACCCTCCGACGAGATTGGCAAGAATATGAGCTGCTCCTAATAGACCTGCTGCAGCTAAACCTAGTATAAATGCATCATGGCTTGGCTCTTTACACTCGAACAACCATAGCTTCAGGTGTTTCTCCTTCCAAACCACAAAAAAAGGAAAAAAAAATTTAAGTTCTATGCATTAGACGGTGTAAAACCTACTTACCGTAAGCTTAAGTAAATTTGTGTGCGACAAACATTAGTAATTATGAACCTGATATAAAGGATAACTTACAAAGACATATTAAACTAGTTGTTACACTATCAGTGTATATAATTTAAATCGAATAGAAAAAATTAAATGGCATCAGAATAGAAAAAATTTCTTGGAGGATTTGAAGGAAGCCCCCTTTTTTTTTGTTGCAATTTTTAGTAAATTACTATGATTATGTTCGAGGGTCTATCGAAAACGGTCTTTTTGTCAGACTTGACTGGTAAAATTACGACACTGTGCATGTTGTGGTTGTTGCAATTTAATTTTTGGTACAATAATGAAATTGGCATTGGATGAGATATACCTGGTTTTGAGCTCCTTCGGCCTTAATTCCAAGAAGTCCAGCTACAGCATCTAAAGCCACAATCACTAAGCATGCAAAAATCCCAAATACCTTAGCCATTTTTTCTTGAACTTCAAAGACCTTTAAAGAATAACAGGGAAAAGAGTGACTTGGAGTTAAATAAGATGGACTACAGTCTACATTACAAGTAGCGAGCTTAATAATATAGTACTGTATGAAATTGGATTTTGCTCTCTCCGGTCAAAAATAAGTGATTCTTTGGCCTTTTTCTTGTGGTCCAAAATAAGTGATTTTTTCAGATTTCAAGAATGAATTAATTATTTTTTTTCCTACATTGTCCTTGAAGTAAATGGTGTTGGAATATGTGTTAGGAGTGTTTATGTGAGATAGTAAAGGTTAATATGGTCAATTCCATTGTTAATTAATGCTAAAAGGTGGATTTCTTAATTTGTGTGAAAACATCCAAAAAATCACTTATTTTGGACCGGAGAGTGAATATTTGTAGCTTTTATAGGAGACAGTTGGATGATGGCTGATCCTACGGAAAGCTTCTTTTTGACAATAAAATTCTAGTTTTATTTACCTTTTTGTCTACTGTTTTTTTCTTCTTATCTAGGATTCTCTTTTAGTGGGGAACCAAGAAAAGTTGGGTATAAACCAGCTAAGAAAGTGTAGCAAAGTCATCTATGACAGTGAAAGGTTAAATCGGCGAGTGACCAAAAAATGTCCTTTTGCTCAGTCTGAAGTTAATACTCGAACGTAGCACAACACTTCAAAGCAAATGTATTATTATGCGGACCCCACGCGTAAAGAAAGTTTAATGCATCGGTCTTTTTTTTACTAGAAATAGTGTGTATAAATCAATGTTTGTTGTACTATTTTGTTCATTATTTGATTTTAGCTTTGAAATGAGAAACTTTTATTGATGTTCATTCACAAAATTTCAACTCATCTCCAAGTGAAATCATGATCTAATTAGTCCAAACTCCAAACACTACTTGAACTTTAATTAAGTACTTTAAACACCCACATCTCTGCACCTTCGATGCCTAAAATAATACAAATCCCAAAAAAAGGAAGAAATATAGAAGTGTAATTTGTTTTAAAGACAATATTATTTTGGGTGCCTGACATATTTTTAAGTGCTGGTTCAATTTTAAGAGGATCTTATTGTGCCGCCGAGGATCGGGTAAGGTCTGCGTACACATTACCCTCTTCAGACCCCATGCGGGATTCCCTTGAGATAATGTTGTTGTTGGTTCAATTTTCAGAGGATTGCATGTTGTCTATCTTTGCTTCTCGCGTTAATAATATTTTAGTTTTCTCGAATTACATCAAAATGTTTAAAAAAAACGGAAAATAATTAAAAGGAATTAAGAAATGCAATTCCTCGAGGAACACACAGGATTATACAAACTCTCCTTCACCACCAAAAGTGTGGTGGGATAAATGAGATCTTTTTAACTTAATTAAAAATTTCGAATTCAAGCACTATGAATAATTGAAGTGATGATAGAGAACATTTTTCGCTTCCTCTTCAATGGGCATTAGAATCTCACATACAAGATGCTTGGTGATTATAATTATAAAAAAAAAAATTAGGTTGCTCGAATTCTTCTAAAACATCATGGGATGCGAGTCGGATCTTCCAAAAATAATGTATTTTTGAAGAATCAGATAGATAACATTTTTGGAGAATCCGTAACATACAAAAAAATATGATATTCAAAAATATCGTGGGATACGAGTCGAATCTTCCAAAAATAGTGAAGTACTTAGTATGTTTTGAGAAAAAATCCAATAGACAACATTTTTGGAAAATTTGTGTAATATAAAAAAAAATATATATACACTTCCATGCTACTCAAAATCCAGTTAACGACAGGACTAGACAGTAAAGCATGTAAGCGGCCATTTTTTCATTGTATTTGGCATTTAATAGTGTGAAAACTGCCTTCTTTAGACAGTCTTTTCTACCTAAAAAGAATTCAGCTTGATGATATTCGGTGGCAGTAAATTGCTGCTTTTCTATGTCTCCTCATTTACATTATAGAGATTGCCCCTTAATTTTGTTGAGTATGACTAGTGTAAATTTTGAGGATAAGCCACCAGTACCACCAGCTAGGGCCACAAGAGGCCGGAGCCGCGGTAGGGGCCGAGGTGCAGCTCATACAATAGCCAGAGCAACACCTGCAGATCCACCAGTTGCTCAAGCTCAGGAGCAAGTTCCAGATGAGGTTAAGCCACTGGAGCCAGCTCAGGTATCAGCTGTGCCCAATGTGATTCCAGGCCTTCAGGACGCTCTAGCGTAGATATTGACTGTTTGCACTAGCCTTGCTCAGGCGGTTTTTTCTGTTCAGACCGCGCTAGCTACCTCTCAGTCCAGGGGAGGTACTCAGACTCCCGCCGCCCGTACTCCAGAGCAGGTGATGCAGAGACTTCAAACGCCGGGGGTACTACATGCCTAGCCGGTTGCAGTTGCTCAGGCCCGGGTGGGTCCCATTATGACTAATAAGGAGGAGAGCCTAGAGAGATTTGGGAGGCTCAGACCTCCATCATTCAGTGGGGCTGAGTCACAGGATGCTCAGGACTTCTTGGATAGGTGCCAGCGGATTCTTCGTACGCCGAGTGTTCTGGAGACTAGTGGAGTCTCTTTTACTACTTCTCAGCTATCAAGGGTTGCCTTTAGATGGTGGGAGGCCTATGAGAGGAGCAGGACAGTCGGTGTTGCACTACTTTCATGGCATGAGTACTTCGTTCTCTTCTTGGAAAAGTTTGTGCCACAGACCCGCAGGGAGGAGCTGCGTAGGCAGTTCGAGTAGCTACGTCAGGAAGGCATGTCTGTGACCCAGTATGAGATGAGATTTTCAAAGTTGGCTCGTCACGTAGTTTGGTTGGTTCCTACTGAGAGGGAGAGGATTAGGAGGTTCATTGATGGCCTCCACTATCAGTTGGGTTTCGTTATGACTCGGGAGAGTGTATCAGGTGCTAGTTTTGATGAGGTAGTTGATATTACTCGGCGGCTAGAGTTGATTCGTAGTGAGGAGCGTGAGGAGAGGGAGGCCAAGAGGCCTTATGGATTGGGTAGTTTCAGCGGTGTTCCCTTTGGGGGTCAGTTCCACCACAACAGGGGTCTTCCTCATAGGCCCGCTCAGATGGCTCGTCGAGTTCATCGTGGCGCATCAACTAGCCATGGTTCATATAGTACTCGTCCGAGTCAATCAGTCCTCAATGCTCTCCTAGCTCAAAGCTCATCCCGTGCTCCATCGGTTCAGGGTTCATCTGTGCCACGTCCTTCTAGTAGTTACTTTGGTACAC
The DNA here is from genome assembly GCF_001879085.1 of Nicotiana attenuata. Classification (NCBI taxonomy): domain Eukaryota; kingdom Viridiplantae; phylum Streptophyta; class Magnoliopsida; order Solanales; family Solanaceae; genus Nicotiana; species Nicotiana attenuata. The sequence continues at coordinate 47,405 of NW_017674945.1, forward strand.
TGGGCCCGATTCAATCCCCACCACCACCACCAGGGAGTTGCTTCGAGTGCGGGGAGTTTGGGCATATGTGAGACAGTTTCCTCGTTGCCCCGGAGGTCCAATTCAGCAGAGGATTCTGGCTACGACATTCGCGCCAGTTACCAGCCAGCTCGAGGTGGGGCTCAGGCAGCCAGATGTCGCTCTAGAGGGGGAGGCCGATCAAGTGGCGGTTAGTCCTAATTCTATGCTATTCCTCCAGGCCAGATGTTGTTTCTTCCGATGCAGTGATCACAAGTATTGTTTCAGTGTGCCACAGAGATGCTTCCACATTATTTGACCATGGTTCTACTTACTCCTAGGTATAATCCCATTTTACTCGTCATTTAGATATGCCCCGTGAGTCATTAGTTTCACATGTTCATGTATCTATGCCGGTGAGCGATACTATTGTTGTAGACCATGTATATCGGTCGTGTGTAGTGACTATTGGGGGATTGGAGATTAGAGTTGATCTCTTATTGCTTAGTATGGTCGATATCGATGTGATCTTGGGTATGGATTGGTTGTCTCCATGTCATGCTATTCTGTATTGTCACGTTAAGACCGTGACGTTGGCGATGTCGGGGTTGCCAAGGATCGAGTGGAGAGGTTCTCTAGATTATGTTTCCAGCAAGGTGATTTCTTATTTGAAGGCCCAACAGACGGTTGAGAAGGGATGTCTGTCATATTTGGCCATTGTGAGGGATGCTGGTGTTGATACCCCTACTATTGATTCTATTCTGGTGGTGCGAGACTTTTCGGATACGTTTCCTGCAGACCTATCGGGCATGCCACTCGACAGGGATATTGACTTTGGGATTGACTTGGTGACGGGCACTCAGCCCATTTCTATTCCTCCTTATCATATGGCACCAGCTGAGTTGAAGGAATTGAAAGAGCAGCTTCAGGAACTTCTTGATAAGGGGTTTATTAGGCCTAATGTGTCGCCTTGGAGTGCACTAGTTCTGTTTGTGAAGAAGAAGGATGGTATTATGCGGATGTACATCGACTATTGGCAATTGAACAAAGTTACAATCAAGAACAAGTATCCTTTGTCGTGCATTGATGATCTATTTGACCAGCTTCAATAAGTGAGGGTGTTCTCTAATATTGATTTGAGGTCTAAGTATCACCAGTTGAAGATTCAGGACTCGGATATTCTAAAGACGGCATTCATGACCCGTTATGGTCACTATAAGTTCTTTGTGATGTCTTTTGGGCTGACCAATGCCCCAGCAACATTCATGCTTTTGATGAACAGTGTATTTCAGCCATATCTTGACTCGTTTGTCATAGTATTCATTGATGATATCCTGGTTTACTCACGTAGCCAGGAGGAGCATACCCAGCATTTGAGGATTGTACTATAAAGGCCGATGGAGGATAAGCTTTATGCCAAGTTCTCCAAGTGTGAGTTTTTTCTTAGTTCGGTGGTGTTCTTGGGGCACATGGTGTCTAGTAAAGGGATTAAGGTGGATCCAAAGAAGATAGAGGCGTTTCAGAGTTGGCCCAGACCGTTCTCAACTACTGAGATTCAGAGCTTTCTTCGCTTGGCCGGTTATTATCATCGTTTCATGGATGGTTTCTCGTCTATTACAGTGACTTTTATCAAATTGACCCAGAAGGGTGCTCCATTCAGGTGGTCGGATGAGTGTGAGGGGAGCTTTCAGAAGCTCAAGACTGCCTTGACCACTTCTCCAATTCTAGTTTTGCCTTCTGTGCCAGGCTATTATATAATGTATTGAATGCTTCTTTCATTGGTATTAGGTGTGTCTTGATGCAGGAGGGTAGAGTGATCACTTATGCTTCGCGCCAATTGAAGCCTCAAGAGAAGAACTACCATGTTCATGATTTGGAGTTGGCAGCCATTGTTCATGCATTAAATATTTCGAAGCATTATCTCTATGGTGTGTCTTGCGAGGTATTTATAGATCATCGGAGTCTCCATCACTTGTTCAAACAGAAGGATTTAAATTTGAGGCAACGGAGATGGTTAGAGCTGCTAACGAACTATGATATCACCATTTTATATCGTCCCGGGAAGGCCAATGTGGTGGCCGATGCCTTGAGTAGAAAGGCGGTGAGTTGGGTAGCCTTGCATTTGTTCCTGTTGGTGAGAGGCCGCTCGCAGTTGATGTTCAGGCCTTGGATAACCAGTTCGTGAGATTAGATGTTTCGGAGCCCCTCGGTCTTCCTTATATGATCGCATCAGAGAGCGCCAGTATGATGATTCCCATTTACTTGTTCTTAAAGACACAACTCAGCACGGTGATGCCAAGGATATTACTATTGGGGATGATGGGGTGTTGAGGATGTAGGGCCGGATTTGTGTGCCTAATATTGTGGGCTACGTGAGTTGATTCTAGAGGAAGTCCATAGTTCGCGGTATTCCATTCATCCGGGTGCCTCAAAGATATATCAGGACTCGAGGCAACACTATTGGCGGAGGAGGATAAAGAAGGATATATTAGGGTTTGTAGCTCGCTGCCTAAACTGTCAGCAGGTGAAGTATGGGCATCAAAGACCGACTGGATTGCTTCAGAGGCTTGAGATTCCTGAGTGAAAATGGGAGCGTATCACCATGGATTTTGTAGTTGGACTCCCATGGACTTCGAGGAAATTTGATACTATTTGGGTGATTGTGGATCGGTTGACCAAGTCCACGCATTTCATTCCAGTTGGGACTTCTTATTCTTCAGAAGGTTGGCTGAGATGTACGCCTTCACGGTGTGCCGGTGTCCATCATTTCAGATCAAGGCATGCAGTTTACATCGCAGTTTTGGAGAGCAGTGCAGTGAGAGTTAGGCATACAGGTTGAGTTGAGTACAACATTTCACCCTCAAACGGATAGACAGTTCGAGCGCACTATTAAGATATTGGAGGATGTGCTACGCGCTTGTGTCATAGATTTCGGGGGTTCTTGGGATCAGTTTCTGCCACTCGCAGAGTTTGCCTAGAACAAACTCTACCAATCGAGCATTCAGATGGCTTCATATGAGGCTTTGTATAGGATATGGTATCGGTCTATGGTAGGATGGTTTGAGCAGGGTGAGGCTAGGCTGTTGGTTATTGACTTGGTTCAGGATGCTTTGGATAAAGTTAAATTGATTCAAGATCGGCTTCGCACGGCACAGTCTAGGCAGAAGAGTTATGTCGATCGGAAGGTTCACGATGTTGATTACATGGTGGGGGAGAAGGTATTTGCTCAAGGTTTCACCCATGGAGGGTGTTATGAGGTTCGGGAAGAAGGGCAAGTTGAGCCCTCGGTATAATGGGCCGTTTGAGGTGCTTCAGAGGATTAGAGAGGTGGCTTACAAGCTTGCCTTGTCCCCTAGTATGTCGAGTGTTCATCTAGTGTTTCATGTTTCTATGCTCAGGAAGTATGTCGGCGATCCGTGTCATGTTTTGGATTTCAGCACGGTTCAATTGGATGGTGATTTGACTTATGATGTGGAGCCGGTGGCCATTTCCGAGCAGCAGTTTTGAAAGTTGAGGTCATAGCTTCAGTGAAGGTGCAGTGGAGAGGTCAGCCAGTTGAGGAGGCTACTTGGGAGACCGAGCGGGAGATGCGGAGCAGATATCCACGTCTATTTGAGACTCCAAGTATGTTTCTACACCCGTTCGAGGATGAACGTTTGTTTAAGAGGGGGAGAATGTAACGACCCGGCCGGTCATTTTGAGTGTTGCGGCCCCGTTCCCCTATTTACTGCTTATTCTATGCTAAATTGTTGTTATGTGATTTGACGGGGTAGTCGGTTTGGTTCCGGGGATATTTCAGAATGAGTTGAGACACTTAGTCTCAAGGTTGGAAGCTTAAGTTGGAAAGGTTGACCGGATGTTGACTTATGTGTAAATGGCTCCGGAATGGAGTTTTGATGATTTTGATAGTTCCGTTGGGTGATTTTGGACTTATGAGTGTGTCCGGATAGTGATTTGGAGGTCCGTAGTTGATTTAGGCTTGAAATGGCAAAAGTTGGAAAATTAAAAACTTTGAAAATTAAAAAATTTGACCGAGAGTTGACTTTATGTTTACCAGTCTCAGATTTTTGGTTCTGGACGTTGGAATATGTCCTTTGTGTCATTTATGACTTGTGTGCAAAATTTGAGGTCGATCGGACTTGATTTGATAGGTTTCGGCATCGAATGTAGAAGTTAGAAGTTCATAAATTCATTAGGCTTTAATTAAGGTGTGATTCGTGTTTTTGATGTTGTTTGATGTGATTTGAGGCCTCAACTAAGTTTGTATTGTGTTTTAGGAATTGTTGGTATGTTTGATCGAGGTCCCGAGGGCCTCTGGTGTGATTCAGATCATGTTCGGCGAGTTTCGGAACTTGGGAGATTGTAGATTTTGCTGGTACTGGTGTTCTAGTACGCAATCGCGAGAGTGGGGCCGCGTTCACGAAGTGTTAATGTTGTCAACTGGGTTTCTTTCTATGCTTCGCGAGATTGGGTCTGCGATCGCGTAAGTTGGTGTAGTAGTGAATCACGAACGCGTGGGTAAGGTCGTGTTCGCATGGAGGAAAGAGAAGGCTGGGGATTCACGTACAATTGTTCATCGCGTGAAGTCGTTCGCGATTGTTCGCGATCGCGTGAATTTGTTCGTGATCGAGTAGGTCTGAAGGACAGTGCATCGCGTTCGCATGGTGTTTTTAGCGTTCGCATAAGGTTAACTTGTGGGCAGCATAATTTGTGCTTCGCGATCGCGATTAAGGACACATGGGCAGACTTAAATATTTAAAAAACGAGGGTTTGAGTTCATATCACAAATTTGATTTTCGGAGATCAATTGGAGGCGATTCTTGGAAAGATTTTCAAGGGAGTGATTGGGGTAAGTGATTCTTACTTAGTTTGGTTAAATTCCATGATTTTATCTTTGATTTCATCATTTAATTAGTGATATGGGTTGTAAAATTGGGGAAACTGGAGAAAACTTCTTAGGCCGAATTTTGGGATTTGAGCGAGATTTTGGTATCGAATTTGAGTAATTTTGGTATGGTTGGACTCGTGGTTGAATGTGTGTCCGGATTTTGTAACTTCCATTGAATTTCGAGACATGGGCTCGAGGTTGACTTTTGAGTTGACTTTTTTACTTTTGATTAAAAACTTATCATTTTTATATGAAATTGATTCTTATAGCTTCAGTTGATTGTATCGAATTGTTTGTGGCTAGATTCGAGGTATTCAGAGGCCGATTCGCAAGGCAGGGGCTTATTGGAGTAGAGATATGTACGGTTTGAGATAAGTAACACTTCTAAACTGGGTTCGAGGGTATGAAACCACGAATTTCGTATTATGTGATTTGTGTTGAGGTGACGGGCGTGTGGGCGTGCACCGTAGGAATTGACTTGGTCAATTTTATGGAACTATATAGTTGAATAATCTTGTCATTATCCGTATATTCTCCATGTGTTAGAATAATTGAGCTGCAAGTCATGGTAGAAATCATGCTTAGGCTACATGCTGGTTGATGTTCGGTCAAAAATACATATATTTAACCATTGTTGCCTCACATTCTAGTACTTTTAATCATTTTTTGAGTGTTAATTAGATTATTTTATATTTAATATTATATTTTAACTATGTTGAAATAAAGCGGTGCAAAAATAAAGAGATACGGAGCAAAATTAAATAAAATACGGAAGAAAAAAGAAAGAAAAATAAAGGAAGAAGACAAGAGGGGACACCCTTTGGTGTTTGTCCCCCCAGGTGGAAGACAAAAGAAATAGGAGAAGCAAAGCTAAGGCAAAAATTGAAAGAGGGAAAAACGTGAAACCTTTATGGTTTTAGCGCATTCGCGCTGGCCTGGACCCTCCGTGCAGTATTTTTCCTATTTTGCTCGGGACAAGGTTATTTCGGTCCTACACGCTCCCAACTCGTATAATAGGGGTGCTAAACCTACTTTGGAGGGGGAATGATGTTTTTAAGAGTAACTTTTGACCAAGGGAGAGCACAGAGCCTCCTTGGAGGCCGGGTTTCATCTTTTCTTTCACTAAACTTAGTAATTTTTATATTTCTTTGTATGATTTATCGTTTTGCTACCATGTCTATGTGGAGTTAAACTTCATGTTCTAGGGTTGTGGTTCTTTCATGACTATTGTTATTCGGATATTGATTATGATTTCTTAGTTTATCATATTGGTTTATTTATTCAATCTTGTGCTTAATTATTTGATTGCTTGATCACCAATTGAATACTATCTACGAATCTAGAATTGAACTCGAAAGTCGGAATTCTAGATTGCACATAGGATTGAGTAGAGAAAGTTCTTGAACCTGAGCATCGAGGAATGGATTCGCAGTTAGGATATACATATACATAATTGCCTTGCTTGGTTGATGTACAGGAATTATAAATACATTCTTGTTAGTTCTAATTCCATAGACATATAGGCATTAGGTTAGCTTGAATAGGCGAGTAAGAACTCGACAAATTCTTATGAGCAATATTAACCTTGTCAACCAATAAACCAGATAAATTAATTTGTTAATTCAATTGAAGAATACAATAGGAGTGTTAGATAACCCACAACCCTGGGTTGTTTTCATTACATTGATAACTTAAAAATCTACTATTCCTTTGTCCAAAATTCATTATTTATTTTATTCTTACTTTAATTATTTTCTTCTTTTTACTTTAATTATTTTAGCATCACTACTTTTTGGTTTAATCCTTGTTCGGATAATTAGGATAATCCGACCTAGTTAATAGTTGATAATAAGTTCTCGTGGGTTCGACACTCTATCTTATCACTTTATTACTTGACGATCGCGTATACTTACGTGTGCGTTTGGCCGCAACAAGTTTTTAGCGCCGTTGTAGGGTTTACACATGAAAACTTATAAGCTTTCATAAAGGTGTATCATCAATCTCTAAACCGAGACATAGATTCCATCAGCTAACTATTATTTCGCCAATGTACATTATTATTATCCAATTTACCAGGCATATTATCACGACCCCAGTTCGCCCTCCGTGAACTATCATGACGGCACCTAGTCTCTACGACTAGGTAAGCCTAACAAATTGCAAAAAAAGAAACAACAGAATAAAACTAGTCAAAAACTGCGGAATAACATAATGAAACATTTAAGATGCCGCTCGGCATATACAATACAAACTCTCAAACTGAAACTACATTTCCCAAAACCAGGAATCTCATGAAATCACAAGCTATGGAATAATTACAAAGTGTCCTAACTCCAGAGTGTCTTAACAAAAGAAGAAATATAGAAGGGCTATAACGAAAAGAGAGAGTAGATAGGGACTCCCCGGTCTGCGGACGTGGCAGATATACCTAAAGGTCTCTAGAAATCGCCTCGCCTCGCTAACAATACGGCTGAGTCGATGTACCTGGATCTGCAGATGAAAAATATGTGCAGGAAAGGGCATGGGTACACCACAGCGGTACCCAGTAAGTGCCAAGCCTAACCTCGATCGGGTAGTGACGAGGAAGGTCAGGGCCCTACTAGTTGTAAAATATAAAGCAAAGTAAGACAGTGTAAGGTGCAACAGTAAAATCAAAACAGTATCAGAAAATGAGAAGAAATCAGAGACAAATATACACTCAGTACACAGAAACATAGACAGGAGATCTCCCGAGATCCCGTCCCGTAGTCCCAAACGTAAATACTCGGGGATCTCTCAGTATCCTCAATATATGTGCTAGGGATCTGTTGGTATCCCGAGGATCTCTTGGTATCCTCAATATATGTGCTGGGGATCTCTCGGTATCCCGAGGATCTCTTGGTATCCTCAATATATGTGCTGCGGATCTCTCGGTATCCCGAGGATCTCTTGGTATCCTCAATATATGTGCTGGGGATCTATTGGTATCCCGCACTACAGTCAAAATCAATATATGCGTAAGGGATCTCCCGAAATACTCATCCGTAGTCCCAAAATAAAAAGACAACAATATCAAGGAAAGAATCCACAATTCATTCAAGAGCGAAACAGTATGAAGTAACACAGTATAATGATAAGAATAACAACAACTACAACAGAGAAAATATCGCAGAAAGAATACAGCTCAACACAGTGATAGCAACCGGGGATCTACCAGGATATCATCCTGTAGCCCCTAAATGTAAATATCCAGCAACCGGGGATCTACCAGGATACCGTCCTGTAGCCCCCAAATGTAAATATTCAGTGGATCTCCCGGGATACCGTCCCGTAGTCCAACTCATAGTGCGCGGGGATCTACCGGAATCCCGATCCGTACTCCCAAATGTAAATACCCAGTACTGGGGGAATCTACCAGGTACAGTCCCGTAGTTCCAATATAAACGTGTAGGGGGAGCTCCCGGAATACCACATCCGTAGTCCCAAATAAACAGACAAGGGGGATCTACCGGGAACCGCCCGTAGTCCCAATGTAAACACGCAGCAACAACATAAGGATAATCAACTCAAACCAATTAATATCAAAATGGACAGGTAATTCTAACCTAACATGCTACACAGAGTTCACATAAACAGTTTAAGCAGATAGGACAATTAATGCACTTAAGAATGCTTCCCTAAACTATGCAGTAGGCTTAAAATACAAGTAATGTTCAAAAAGAAAGAAACACAGTTAATTTACTTAATGAAAAAATGGGTTTCCAACAATTAGCACGTGTACGCACTCGTCACCTCACGTACACGGCATTCATATAACACCAATACCAAATCCTAGGGGGGGATGTTCCCCACACAAGGTTAGACAAGCCATTTACCTCGAACCAGCTCAATCAAACCTATACCACGTTCTTGCCACGAGTATCCGACTCCGAATGGTCCAAATCAATTCAAAGTAATTGAATAATGTAAATAACACTTCAAGTAACTAATTTAACTAATAAATCCTAAGCTAATACGCGAAATTAGGAAAAATGACCAAAATACCCCTCGGGCCCACGTCTTGGAATCGGGTAAAATTTATAAATTCAGAATCGTCATTCTCTCACGAGTTCATTTATACCAAAATTATTCCAATCTGACATCAATATCCAGATCAAAATCCCAAAATTAGGCCTAAGAACTTTTCTTCACTTTTCCTTAATTTTTCATCCCAAATCCGAAATTAAATGACAAAACTAAGATTAGATTATAGGAATACAACTAGAAAGGGATTAGGAATCGTTACGCACTGATTTCCTCTTCAAAATCCTCCCAAAATCGCCCTCACCCGAGCTCCAAATCGATTTTCTAACTTTTGATTTCAAACCCTCGAAATATCTTATTTCTGCCCAACAAATCCGCTTCTGCGGCCACGGGACCGCACCTGCGGTCCGCTTCTGCGGAACTAAAGTCGCATCTACGACAATTCATTAAGCAGCAATTTCCGCACCTGCGATCTCCTTTGCGCAGATGCGGTGCCTGGGCCGCATCTGCGGCCAATCCTAAAATGCCTCAGACCGCACCTGCTGTCCTCTAAGCGCATCTGCGGTCACATTCACGCAGGTGCGGTTATGACAGGTTCAGCCAACTCCAAATTTTCCTAAGTCCAATCAACTTCCGTTAAGCACCAGGAACTCACCCGAGGCCCCCGGGACCTCAACCAAACATGCCAACCAATACTAATACATCATACGAACATATTCCAACCCTCGAATCATATCAAGCAACGCTTAAACCACAATTCACTCTCCAATCCAAGCCTAAAGATTTTCAAAACTTCCAAATTTCACTTTCGATCAAAAAGTCTATCAAACCTCGTCCGAAATGACCCAAAATTTTTTACACATGTCCCAAATTACACAACGGACCTACTCCAACTTCCGGAATTCAATTCCAGCCCTGATATCAAAATCTCACTATCGAACCGGAAACTTCAAAAATTCAACTTTCGGCATTTCAAGCCTAAATAAGCTACGGACCTCCAAAACACAATCCGAACACGCTCCGAAACGCGAAATCATCCAACGGAGCTAATGAGACCAACAGAATTCCATTTCGAGGTCGTCTTCACACTGCTCCGACTACGGTCCAAATTCTAAAACTTAAACTCTCTTTTAGGGTCTAAGTGTCCCAAAACTCTCCGAAACTCCAAATAAATCTTCCTGGCAACTCCCAATAGCAGAAACAAACAAGGAGAATGCAGTTAATAGAGGATCCAGGCGTTAATTCATATAACGACCGGCCAGGTCGTTACACTTATTGACCCACGAAAGGATCTCGCCTTTTAATTAATCAAAACAATAATATGCACAGCTAATAATAATTATATCAAGATTAAGAGTATAAGTACATTTAATGTCTAGAGAGTTTATTTTCAGTATAAAATAAGAGTATAAGTACATTTAATGTCTAGAGAGTTTATTTTCAGTATAAAATACTTATCTCTACATGGTCCGTTCAATACATACAAAATGTACTAGCACAAGAAGTCGGAATTAAACCATTCCCATAATCAAGACAAATTATATTTAATCTTGTGCTACAATCATTCCTGATGGTTTGTCCAATTCCATCATTAGATTGTGAACATGATATTTATACTTATAAGAACCGATGATTTAATCTTTCGTGTATAAGCTAAACTCTATACACTAAATCATCTACTATATATGTAAAGGACACAAACGAATATATGATATATTTAAAACTTTATTAAAATTGAATAAACGATTGTTCCATAATAAACACTATATCCAAGCCAAAATTCATGGTTAATAGTATATATCCCAACACACAACTCTTTTAACTCTTTACTTGATATCATCGCTTTAACAATACTCAGATATTATTATAGATCTTTAACACTCCAAAAATTTATCGATTCAAATACAACAACAAACCCACCAATATATTTTATGTGGGGTCTGGAGAGGATAGTGTGCATGTAAACCTTACCCTATCTTGTGTAGATAGAGAGATTGTTCAATAGACCCTCAATATCGATTCAAATAAATCCTTAATAAATAAATAAATAAATTCAAAATGAGAATTCTCAAACACCAGACTTAGGTTGTTTAGAAAAATATATTTTTAAGAAAATACTAGTAAGTACAATGCACCAAGTTAAATAGTATCAGAGGCGTCCCTTCCATAAAGCAGGTAAAGCAATTGCTTTAGCCCTCATATTTGTGAGGGGCCCATTTTCTTTACCTAATAGACTATATATAAGTTTTAAAAAAAGTTATGCGAAGTGAAAAGATTTGATTTTTTTTTCAACAAATATATATACAAAGAATTTGCAACTGTTATCGAACCCGAATTTCGTAAGAAACGAGAGATATATAGGAAGAAACAAATTGAGGAGAATGTTGATAATGAAATCTCAAAATCTCTCGAAGAGTCCTTTAGAATTGATTACTTTTTATACATACTCCCACATAATAAGTGACTTTTTGACCTTTGGCACGCCCCTTAAGAAAATACTGACTCCTAAAGCAAAAAAGGTATTTTGACTAAATTATCCTTAACTAAAATTTATATGTTGTTAACCTGACACATTGAGATATGTAAATAAGGGCAAAATTTGGAAAAATAAAATTAATTCCGTCTCGATTATATAAAAGGATATTTGTTTTGTGCCAAAAAAAAAAAAAACGCCAAAAAAGTCACTTATTATCGAATGGAGAGAGTAGTAGACAAGGTTAATTTTTTCACTTCAAAATAGATTTGAACAATTAGAAGCATATGAAAATAATTATAGGTTTTTTATTTAGCGATAAAAAACTGAGATCACTAGATGATGGAATTTTAAAAAATATTGCCTTAATCTTCAATGTTCCTTAAAGCATAGGAATCAACCTAATATTGATAATTTAGATTTATTTTCTGAGTTAAAGGTGTTAAGGAAAATAGTAGAATTAGAAGATAACAGTTTAACTGATATACTCAATCTAATAAAAAGATTTGATTCTTTTCCAAATGCCTATATTACTTATAGAATAATGTTAATAACTCCTACTGTCGATGCTTAAGCGGAAAGAAGTGTTTCAAAATTAAAATTGATAAAACCTTACCTAAGATCAACAATGTCTCACGAGAGATTGAATGAATTAGCTGTGTTGTCAATTGAGAAAGACTTATTAGGAGAATAAAATATTACTTAATAACTTTGCATCTTAAAAAACTAGAAAAATAGACTTTAAACAAAAATAATTTATTTATAATAAAAAAGTTAAGGCCCCTCATTAAATTTGGCTTTAGGCCACTAAAGTGTCTGGCCGCCCCTGAATAATATTACCAGAAATTTTCTCCATGCATGGATGATGCTATGGAAAGTCTTCTAGTTGTAGATTTTGCTTTGACTTTGACAGCCGTTTTGCCTTCGGAATTTCTTCGATCAACGTCGGAAGTAACTCTATCTTCTGCTATAACTCGTAGTGCAGGTCTCCATTTTTTAGTGTTCTTTGGCTTTAGCCTTGGCCTCTCCTCAATCCGGAAGAGAGTTGGGGCGGCAGTTTCCGCAGTTGGCGTTACTGTGGCGCCGCCCCAACATGCACCGAAGTTCGATATAAACTTCATTTGGTGTTAATAAATTTTGAATTATGTTTTGTGATCTTAGAACAGATAACTTTTAAGACTGATATATATAGACATACAATGTGTATGTGAGAGAGGGGGCCAATCTACGTAATGCATTGACTTTGTTTATTATGCGTTATTCTTTTATGTATTTATAATGATGATTAATTAAATAACTTTCAAATATATCAAATATTTGAACAAAGTATTTTAAACTTCCATATAAATTTTCATATAAGAAAAGAAGATGTGGTTGAGTCCGAACTTAAGATTATTAGTAATTGCTTAACGGGAGTTAGACAAGTTGATCCATATGTTTGCTTGCAATCAATTATTATTATGGATATATATGAATTGCAAGTAGTTTTGTGTATAGTGTCAGTTGATCCAATTGTTCGCCTGCAATCAATGGACTTGAAAGTAAGTACTTTTATGTATAACTAGTAGTCGTACCCGTGCGATGCGCGATCAATATTAAAAAAATATTAATTAAATTAATGATCAAGCTTGTTTGATCCTATTAGATCGTATTGCTATAATAAAATTCAATTGTCATCTTGTTTGTCAATGCGATATACCCAATAATGAAATCTGTATTAAATCAAAGGTACTTATATAGTCAGTGAATAACTTTTTTGTTCTATTTTTCTTTATTATATTAAACAATATTTAGTATTCGCTTTCTTTTTGTAATATATGAAAAGATATATAATTTATTACTATTGAAATATTTTTTTATTTTAAATTTTATTCTGTTGTTCTTAATAATATTATCTAAATTTTAGTGAATAAAATCTATGTTAAATATTATCTATATTTATTAATTCAAATAGAGTAACCATATATATATATAAATTCATATATATGGTAGTTTTGTATTTTTTTAATTTTCGTTTTTTATATATATTTAAATTTAAAAATAATAACCAATAACTAATTATTAATTAAAAATAACTACCAATTTGAATGGGTAGTTATTTTCTTATATATTTATATTTTCGCTTTTTTTTTATTATAGTTAATTATAAGATATCTATTTTTATTTTAAAATCATTTTAAAACTCCAACTTGAAACTACTCCCCGATTTGAATGGGTTGTTTTTCTTCTCTTTTTTTTATTTTTTATAGCTTTTTTTTTTGCTTTTTGATTTTAAAATAATTTAAAAACTCCAACTTGAAACTACTCCCACCCAATTTGAATGTGTAATTATCTTTTTATATATTTATATTTTCATTTTTTTTATTATAGTTAATTATAAGATATCTATATTTATTAATTCAATTAAAGTAACCAATTAATATATATATATATAAATTCATATATAGGTACTTTGTATTTTTTTATTTTCATTTTTTATATATATTTAAATTCAAAAATAATAACCAATAACTAATTATTAATTAAAAATAACTACCAATTTGAATGGGTAGTTATTTTCTTATATATTATATTTTATTTTTTATTATAGTTTAATTATAAGATATCTATTTTTATTAAAATTTATTTTAAAACTCCAACTTGAAACTACTCCTGATTTGAATGGGTAGTTTTTCTTTCTCTTTTTTTTTAATAGCTTTTTTTTTTTTGCTTTTTTATTTTAAAATAATTTTAAAAACTCCAACTTGAAAACTACTCCCACCCAATTTGAAATTTGAAGGGTGTAGTTTATTTTTCTATATATTTATATTTTCATTTTTTTATTATAGTTAGTTATAAGAAATCTATATTTATTAATTCAATTAAAGTAACCAATTAATATATATATATATATATATAAAGAAATTCATATATATGGTAGTTTTTTTTTTATTACTTTTTTTAGATATATTTAAAATTCAAAAAGAATAACCTATAACTAATTATTAACTAAATAACTAATTATGCCATTGTGGCTTTTTTTTAAAGCTGCCACTTGGCTTAAGGAGAGGGCTTTTTCTCTCCTTTTAATAAATATATAGATTTTAAAACTCCAACTTGAAACTAGTCCCTGATTTGAATGGGTAGCTTTTCTTCTCTTTTTTTTTCGTTTTTAATAGCTTTTTTTTTTTGCTTTTTTATTTTAAAATAATATAAAAACTCCAACTTGAAACTACTCCCACCCAATTTGAAATTTGAATGGGTAGTTATTTTTCTATATATTTATATTTTCATTTTTTTATTATAGTCAATTATAAGAAATCTATATTTATTAATTCAATTAAAGTAACCAATTAATATATATATATATATATATATATATATATAATATATATATATATATATATATTATATATATATATATATATAATTATATATATATATATAGTAGTTTTTTTTATTGTTTTCTTTTTTAGATATATTTAAATTCAAAAAGAATAACCAATAACTAATTATTGACTAAATAACTAATTATTGACTAAATAACTAATTATGCCATGTGGCTTTTTTGTAAGCTGCCACTTGGCTTAAGGAGAGGGCTTTTTCCTCTCCTTTTAATAATATATAGATTCTAGCTCTGCTCTTCCTAAATTAGTTAGAGTATCGTGGGGAAACGGAAAACTATCAGATCAAAGTAGGTCATTATAACGATGGAAGGAGAGCATACATACGAATATCCTTTTACGTGCAATACATAGGGGGGGGGGGGGAATCATGCAGAAGCGAAGCTAGCGTATAGTGTGAGGTTCGGCCTAGACAAATTGTTTGACCAAAAAGTGTTGAACCTTTCAGTTAAATTAATTAATGATGAGATGAAGGGTGAATCTTAGTTAAGAATAATAAAATATAGATCAAATATTATGTGAAGTCCGTAAGATAAACAACGTTAATCAGTGTGTTTGTACTGATTAAATGCTCGTGAATGCAGTAAGATAAATGTGCAATAAATGTAGACAATGACAATGAATATAACAAAAAGGAATCTACCACCTGTTTGACCAAAAAGTGTCGAACCTTTCAGTTAAATCAATTAGTGATGAGATGAAGGGTGAATCTTAGTTAAGAATAATAAAATCTAGACCAAATATTATGTGAAGTCGGTAAGATAAATAACGTTAATCAGTGTGTTTGTTCTGATTAAATGCTCATGAATGCAATAACATAAATGTGCAATAAATGTAGATAATGACAATGAATATAACAAAAAGGAATCTATCACCCAATTATTGTAAGACTTGGATGGCTCTTTTCCCTGACAGCAGCATGGAGAAAAGAGAAATAAAGAGGGTTGAGGAATCTTTGGATCTTGTGAATAAAGAAGCAAAAAGTGTGCTTGAATAAGATAATCAATGAACAAGACAACTTTTGTATATTCTCTCAAGTCAACCTTTTACAATGTGTTTTTCTCATAAAGTGCAGATCCCCCTTTTTTGTTCTCTATCTCTTCCTATTTATAAGGGATATTTCCCAGAAACCCTAAAAAGTACAAACTAAGGAATATCAAAAGGAATATTCCTTGTGTCCATATCTAAACCTATGCTACCGTTATTTCTTTATCTCAATTGCCCGCCTTTGGCATCAGCCCTCTCAAGAGCAGTTTTCCGCTATTACGCCGCGGTCGACCCCGTCCTTGGTCTCGCTTATCCATGACTGCCAAGTTGCCAGATTTAGACCAATACAGTTAGTCCCTCCGCTTGTTGAGGTCGTGGTCCTATACGCCCTCGATAAGCGGACCTGATTCACCTCCGTTTTGGAACAAATTTGGTTGTGTTAAATAAGTCGGGTCGGTCGACGTGGAGAGAACGGGGCAACCAGTGAAGTCGTGATTGGTGTGGCTACCAGGGGGTGACGTCATGGCCACGCGCGTCAACATTACGCATCTTGCCGAAACATCATCTGTGTGCCTGCCGCTTTGGTTTTGGTGCCATAGACAATCCTTTGCTTCGATTCTCGCGCCACCCAACCCTATAAATAGATGGGGGTTTCATTTTTCAGAAATTTTCACCATCCTTTACCTTGCATGAGCACTATTCTTCTTTGCCAGTTTCTGCTCTTAATTTCGCTTTTCCGATTCCATTCCTCTCCTCCTTACCTAGTTGTTATCTTCTTCTTTGGGTTTGGTAGAACACATTGCATTGTCGAAACATGCCACAAACTCTTTGCATTCATGATGAAGTTTCCTATGCCACTCCGTTATCGGTGGCTCCTCCTCCCAGTGGTGAGGAATTTATGGCTGAAGAGGATGAGAGCTTTCCTACCGCGGAGGAGATAGTTCCCAGAAACCCTTTGTCTAGAAATGATTTTCCCAAGGAGCCTGCTCCCGCTCCTGCTCAGGTGATCTCCGAGACTGGTCCGTCTCATATAGCTGAGCTTCGATCCAAATATTACATCCCCCCTCACGTCGAGATAATTTCGGCTGGTGGCGACATTGTGGAGGTCCATCGATCTGTGTATTGTGCCTTCTATGTCTGCCCATTCTTGATCGGTTATACTCTTCCTCTTCTTTTGTTAGCGAAGGAATTTTGCCGATTTTACAATGTCTGCCGGGCACAACTCTCTCCTTATTTGTATAAAGCTTTTCTGGTGCTAACGAAGTACGCGAAATTGGCTGGTTGTGAGGTCGATGTTCGTCACTTGATGCACTTATATTCACTAAGTTTTTATAGAGGTACTATGATACACCTACGGCATCGCGGGACCAGAGGGCTGATAGTCGGAATGGACGACAGGACGAATCGGCAGTTCTGGCATAATTACTTTTTTATTAAGACCGAGCACTTGGTGGCGGACCCGACTGGGTTTCCCGAGCAATGGAACCATAATCGTAAGTGTTCGTCATACGCTCATTGTCTTTTTTCGTCCTTTCATTTTCAGCTCATTTGCGGTCTCTTTGTTTTTCAGCTTGAAGGCGTGCCCCCTCCCCTGTCCTCGACATTGAAGATTGGGTGGCTCGCGTACTGCCTTACATTGCCGGGATTCGTGATTGGGCGGTTTTCTACAAGCGCTTTGGACCGAAGGTCCCGTCTAGTAAGTGTTACTTTTGCTTTAGCTCTGTTGTTTACCATTGCTCGTTGATACGACCTCCTTTTGGTGCCTAGATCGACGAGTTTCCAAGAAGAAAGCTCCATTGCCGACATTTCACCAGGCTATCGCATCGGCGGGGATGTAATTTGCTTTGGCCGAGTCCGTTCGCGGGGGTCATACTCAAGCTTTGTCAACGAGGGATTCCGTCCCTCAGAATGTTGCTGTGGGGGATGAGATCTCTTCCCGGCCTATCTACCATCTTGTAGACGAGTCGTCTAATAGAGAACAGTCGCCATCGGGAAAGAGGAGAAGGGTAGAGCTTGGGAAGGCCATTGTCACTGGTATTGAACCGAAGAAACTCATTGCTCTGGAGGTGGCGCCTGCACTTGCACCAGGCGTAGGGGCCGTTTTTATGGAGAATGCCGTTATGGAGGGGAGGTCCTCTAGGGCCGAGGAGGTGCATGAAGGCGGGGAACTTGTAAGGACCGCGGAAGGTGGCGCGTCGTCGGCGGTCAGGGGAGATGGAACGGTACCTGCGGGAGGCGACGGTTCTGGTTCGGAATCGACCCTGAAGAGATACAGGCCTTCTTACAGAGGAATACTCGCGTGGAGGGTAATTGTTAGTCCCAATTGATTCTTGATGAAGTCACCTTAGGACAGCGGAAATTATCCTTTCTTTTATCTTGAGGAGGTAGGAATTACTTTGTTTGCTTGAGGACAAGCAAAAGCTTAAGTTTGGGGGAGTTGATAACTATAGATTTTAGCCTATCTTATGCTCTCTTTTGCTTAGGTTTTGGATAAAAAATGTGTAAAAGTAATCCCGATAACTGACTTATTGTGCTTGTCTGCAAGGTTTGGTCAAAATGCGGCAAGAAAGCCATAATAAACTCATGGAGGAGTTAAAATTGCACAAGTTCAAAGCTGAGATAAAAGTGTTGACCGCGAAGGAAAAGAGCGGCCGCAGAAGACCCACCGCTGAAGCGGCCACAATTACGCGGTCCGCGGAATTGAGGTTCAGAGAAGGTGTTTTGTGGTGCAACAGAGACTGCTGACCGCGATGAAAAAGTGCGGCCGCGGAATACCTGACGCGGCCGCGGTGGTATTTCCGCTGAGAGCGGCGATCAAGGTTCAGAGACCCTGCAAAGTGAGCCTAACTGAGGAGCGCGGTTCGCGTCCGAATTGTGCAGCCGCGGTTGAGGCTAACGCTGAGGCGGTAACTTTTATGTTGTCCGCAAAATCAAGTCCAAACCAAGCACATAAGTGAAGAAACACGGTCCGCGCTTGTTTTGCGCGGCCGCGGAAGTCCTTACGCTGAGGCGCTCATTATTTTGCTGACAGCGAAACCTTCGTAGGGGTATTTTTGTTCAGTAATTTCAGTTGTGTATAAATAGTTCTTTTTCACATTTTTAGGGCATCTTTTGTCTGAGGAGCTCGTGAACAATCGTATTTTACTACTTAGAGTAACTTTAGAGCATCTTTAGCTATTAATCTTAGATTTTATTCTTGTAGTTAACTTTTATGGCTTATATTTCATCTCCATCTTTGATTTCTACCTTGATTATGAGTAGCTAAACCCATTAGCTAGGGTTGTGACCCAACCCTAGTATGTGTATTTAATGGGTCTTCAATTTTATGGCTTAATTGTTTATGGGTTAATGATATTTAGCTTGATTCATGCTTTAATTGTTGAATTGGTGGTAAAGACTGATTCGTGCCTTTAAGACTTAGACTCTTCTTGAGAAAGAGAGACTACGTCTAGGAAATTCAGGGTAATAAGGAATTGCGGTGCATTCAAGAGATTGATAGCCCCTATTAAAGGGTTAAACCTAGAGATAGTAATATCGACTTGAGCCAATTTTGCTTGCATTGTTTGAACACCCAATTGGGCTTGAGAAAGCCAATTAGGGCAAAGTCACTCAAACTACCGAGAGGTATAGAGTGAGTAATTATGTGCAAAGGTTATATCATGATCCCAAATATAACAAGTTTGTCCTAAATTTTAGACCCCATTAGATACTCGCCTAGGTGTAAGTTACTTCCCTAGTGCTTTTTATCAATTGAGAAAAATCCTACAAAACATTGTACTTAGATTACTTTCAGCAATCAGTAGCATTAAAAGTAGAATAGAAACAAAACCAAGCATGGTTAGTAGTGCAATTAAGAGCAACACACATAGCTAGATTGGATAGAAACCCAACTCCCAACCAGTATTAGCTCCTTGTGGATATCGATCCCGACCTTTCGGGTAAAAGCTACATCGACCACTCCTTTCCATTATATAGTGGTATAGGGTTGGAGTCGATCACTTTTTGGCGCCGTTGCCGGGGAGCTAAACGGTTTGTCTATCTATCTAACTAGTTGTGTGTCTTGTTTTTCTTTCCTTCTATTTTACTAACTTGTGTGAGTTAATTGATTCAAGTACAACATGGCTAATAATGATCCTATTGGAAATGTTCTCCCGGGGGAGGAGGTAGATGATAATGCTGAAGATGAGATGCCTCTAGTACCTCAAGATCAAAGAAGAGGCCGCCGGGCCAATGACAACATTCCAGACCCTCCCCCAGCACCTCCGCTAGTTGCTCCTCGGGTGCTTCCAAATGAAGGTTACGCAAGTGCAATTGTCCCACCCTGGATCCGGGCGGGTAATTTCCAGATTACAAATGTTATGTTGACTTTATTGGAGCAACGAGGGTACTTCACAAGCGCTCCCCATCAGAATGCATATAAACATCTAAAGGGCTTTGTGGATACCTGCTGGGGAAGCAAACAGACAAATGTGTCGGAGGATGCATTGAGACTGAGATTGTTCCCTTTTTCACTTAGAGGGAAAGCTTTGGACTGGATTGAAAGACTTCCCAACCATTCCATCACTACGTGGGATGAGTTGGCCGACAAATTTATAGCCAAGTTTTCTCGCAGGGCATATGGCGACATTGAGAGACGAGATCATGGCCTTCAAACAGTAACCTAATGAACCACTTCATGAGATCTGGGAAAGGTATTGGACGATAGTGAAAGAATATCCCAACAATGACATGACCGAAGCAATGATCCAGCAAACATTCTACCGTGGCATCAACACGACCAATCAGTGTACAGTGAACCAGCTAGCAGGGGAAACTTTATGAACACACCTATTGCTGAGGCGTGTGAGATACTGGATGAGATGGCAGATACTTCCTTGGCGTGGCAAAGTCGAGCTAATGTACCACAGGTGATCCCTCTGTCATTCACCTGTAAAAAGAGCTCTATGACCACGGCCAAGCAATAGCAGAGTTGACTACAACAATGAATCAGTTGGCCAAAGCTCAATTGCAGCAAGTTCAAGCGCAAAGACAAGCGAACGCCATGGAAGGGGTAAATATAATGGTCAATAAGAGGCGACAAAGAGGTCAACAAGGTCAAGGAAATCCGGATCAATATGAGCAGGGTAGTAGTGGTTTCAACCAAGATGATGGGTATGATGATCAAAGTGAAGAAGTTCAGTATGTGAACAACTACCAAGGACAACGGGGCAATGCTCCGAATCAACAACAACAGTGGAGACCCCAAGGAAATTGGGGGAATCAAAACCAACAAGGAAATTGGAACAGTAGTAACAACAACAACCAATACAACTGGGGGAACAACAATCAGAATTGGGGCAACCAAGGCAATCAAGGGAATTGGGGGCCGGGCTTTCAAAGGCCTCCGATGCATCAACAACCAACAACCCGCCTCCATTTCCGTCTCAAGGTCCTAGCTCGTCAAATAATGAGATGGGAAGGATAGAGTTAATGTTTGAGCAAATAATGAAGAAAAATGCCGACTCTGATGCCCAATTCCCATAATACTTCTATCTAAAACTTGGAGGTTCAACTTGGCCAGATTTTGCAATCTTTTCACACTCGCCCTAAGGGGGCTCTACCTAGTGATACAGTAGTAAACCCGAAGGGTGGGAACAATACTGGCCATGCAATGGCGGTGACCACAAGGAGCGGTAGAGGTGGTGAAGTAAGTGCCTCTAAGCAAAAAGAAGTTATGAGTGATGAAGTTGAAGTACAAAATGATGATGTTCCAATAGTTGATGAGCAAGTGAGTGAAGAGAATTTGAATGCTGAAGTGAGAATTGATATTCATGACAATGAGGTGGAGACTCAAAATGATGTGAACCCGTCTAGGGAACACATGATAGACATACCGGAAACGGTAGTGCCCAAGGCTAAGGCTCCTTTGCCACGACCTCCTCCACCTTACCCTCAAAGACTTGTGAAGAAAAAGAATGAAAACCAATTCAAGAAGTTTATTGAGATGATGAAAAGCTTGTCGATCAATGTGCCCTTAGTGGAAGCTCTTGAGCAAATGCCGGGATATACCAAGTTTATGAAAGACTTGGTGACTAAAAAGAGATCTACGGATTGTGAGACCATCAAAATGACTCATCAAGTGAGTGCAATTGTGCACTCGATGGCTCCAAAGCTTGAAGATCCCGAAGCATTCACCATTCCATGTACCATTGGGAGTGCGGATTTTGCAAAGGCCTTGTGTGATTTGGGAGCAAGTATAAATTTGATGCCTTACTCTGTATTCAAAACTTTGGGTATTGGTCAACCGAGAGCTACTTCAATGAGATTGCAAATGGCGGATCGAACAATGAAGAGGCAGTTTGGTATTATTGATGATGTTCTGGTTCGGGTTGACAAGTTTATTTTGCCTGTAGATTTTATGATTCTCGACTGCAAAGTCGACTATGAGGTGCCTATAATATTGGCGAGGCCTTTCCTAACAACAGGGAAGGCATTAGTTGATGTGGAAGCAGGGGAGCTCACCTTCCGGGTGGGTGACGAAAAAGTTATCTTCCACATTTGCAAATCGATGAGGCAACCGAATAGTACTGAAGTTTGCTCTTTTGTAGATCTTGTGACAGAGGTGATAGTTGATGACACGAGTGCCATGATCAATGTGGAGGATCCTTTGGAAGCGGTATTGTTGAACCATGATGTGACTGAGGATGAAGGCTTGGTAGATTATGTCAATGGTTTGCACGGAATGGGTTCTTACTCCTATGAGTCCCATAAACTTTCCTTGGATCTTAAGAACAGAAAGACTCCACCAACAAATCCCTCAATCGAGGAACCTCTCGTATTGGAGTTGAAGCCTTTGCCTTCACACCTCAGGTTTGAATTCTTGGACCCTAGTTCAACTTTACCTGTTATTCTTTCTTTTTGCTTAACTAACGTGCAGGTAGATGCCACCCTTGAGGTGCTCCAAAGAAGGAAGAAGGCAATTGGATGGACTCTAGCAGATATTCAGGGAATAAGCCATGCCTTTTGCATGCAGAAGATTATACTTGAGGATGATGCCAAACCTTACGTGGAACAACAAAGGAGGTTGAACGAGGCTATGCAAGAGGTCTTCAAGAAGGAAGTGATCAAGTGGCTAGATGCAAGGGTTGTGTACCCCATCTCGGATAGTTCATGGACTTCACTGGTACAATGTGTGCCGAAAAAGGGAGGTATGACTGTGGTCACAAATGTGCAAAATGAGTTGATCCCCACTAGGACTGTCACCGGATGGAGGGTATGCATGGACTACTGGAAGCTGAATAAAGTGACCCGCAAAGATCATTTTCCATTGCCCTTTCTTGACCAAATGTTGGATAGACTTGCCGAGCATGCGTACTACTACTTATTGGATGGGTACTCAGGTTACAACCAGATTTTGATTGCACTAGAGGACCAAGAGAAAACCACCTTCACATGCCCGTATGGGACCTTTGCATTTTCACGGATGCCATTTGGTTTGTGTAATGCACCGGCTACCTTCTAGCGGTGTATGATGGCTATCTTTACGGACATGGTGGAGGACTTCTTAGAAGTGTTCATGGACGATTTTAGTGTTTTGGGTGACTCTTTTGAAGAATGCTTGGGAAATCTTGACAAAGTGTTGGCCCGATGTGAAGAGACAAATCTTGTGCTTAACTGGGAAAAATGCCATTTTATGGTCAAGGAGGGCATTGTCCTCGGCCATAAGATCTCAAAGAACAATATTGAGGTGGACAAGGCGAATATTGAAGTGATTTCAAAAATTCCTCCTCCTACTTCCGTCAAGGGGGTTAGGAGCTTTCTTGGGCATGCAGGGTTCTACCGAAAGTTCATCAAGGACTTCTCAAAGATAGTGAATCCCTTGTGCAAATTGTTGGAAAAGGATGCGAGGTTTGTTTTAATGAAGAATGCATGAAAGCTTTTGAACTTCTCAAGTACAAACTGACAACCACTCCCATTATCACTGCACCCAATTGGAGCTTACCCTTTGAGCTTATGTGCGACGCAAGTGATGTTGCGGTAGGAGCGATCTTGGGGCAAAGGGTGAACAAGATGTTTCACCTGGTGTATTTATGCAAGCAAAACTATGAATGATGCCCAGGTTAATTATACGGTGACGAAAAAAGAGTTTCTAGCCATAGTGTTTGCCATGGAAACGTTTCGACCTTATCTAATGGGTGCCAAAGTGATTATTCATACTGATCACGTGGCACTCCGTTACTTGATGACAAAGAAGGATTCTAAGGCTCGGTTGATGAGATGGGTTCTTTTGTTTCAAGAGTTTGACCTTGAAATTATTGATCGAAAAGGGTGTGAAAACCAAGTGGCGGACCACTTGTCCCACTTGGAGGAGGAGGGGAGGCCCCATGATGGTCTCGAAATTAATGATTCATTCCCGGATGAACAACTCCTCTCTGTACCTTTGAATAGTATGCCTTGGTTCGCCGATGTTGCTAATTTTCTTATGACCGGCATTGTCCCGTGTGAGCTCTCTTCTAACCAAAGAAAAAAGCTTAAACGGGATAGCTTGGATTACTACTGGGATGAGCCTTATCTGTTCAAGATTTGTAATGATGGTGTGATCCGGAGATATGTTCCAAAGAGGAGAAAATGAGTATTCTTGATACTTGCCATTCCTCGCCCTACGGTGGTCATCATGGTGGGGCGAGAACTGCTTAAAAGGTGCTCAGCTGTGGTTTTATTGGCCTACATTGTATAAAGATGCTAGTGGGCTTGTGAAGAGATGTGATGAGTGTGAGAGAGCTGGTGGAATTTCCAAGAAGGATGAAATGCCTCTCACCATTATTCTTGAGGTTGACATATTTGATGTGTCGGGCATTGACTTCATGGGACCTTTTGTGAGTTCGTGTGGTAACACGTACATTCTGGTTGTTGTTGATTATGTTTACAAGTGGGTTTAAGCGGTGGCTTTGCCCAACAATGAGGCACGAAGTGTAGTGGCTTTCTTAAAGAAAAATATTTTTACAAGGTTTGGCACTCCTAGGGCGATCATCAGTGATGGGGGTTCTCATTTCTCCAACAGGGATTTCGACACTTTGCTTGCAAAGTATGGTGTCAACCACAAGGTATCAACCCCTTATCATCCTCAGGCTAGTGGACAAGTTGAGGTCTCCAACAGGGAGATAAAGAGCATATTGTCAAAAGGTGTCAATGCAAATAGGACTGATTGGTCAAAGAAACTGGATGATGCTTTGTGGGCTTACAGGACTACTTACAAGACTCCAATTAGTATGTCTCCGTACCGGTTGGTATTTGGGAAATCATGCCATCTTCCGATTAAGTTAGAACATAAGGCCATGTGGGCGCTGAAGAAGTAAAATCTTGAGTGGGATGTTGCAGCAAATCTCCGGGTAGAGCAACTTTATGAACTAGATGAGTTCCGGTTTCATGCCTATTCCAGCTCGTCCTTGTATAAGGACAAGATGAAGTACTTACATGACAAGTATGCCCGGAGCAAGATATTCAAGGATGGTGATTTGGTTCTCTTATTCAACTCTCGGTTACGACTGTTTCCGGGAAAGCTCAAGTCAAAACGGAGTGGCCCTTTTGAAGTGGTGCATGTAACTCCGTTTGGTGCTCTTGATTTGAAAAACAAAAATGGTGAAATCTTCCGAGTTAATGGGCACCGAGTGAAGCACTATCGTGGCAAGTTTGATGACAACCACGTGGTAGCAATGATCCATCTTAAGTGATTGATGGTAACTTGCATCGTGCCGCGACGTTAAATCAGGCGCTTCTTGGGAGGCAACCCATGTGTTTTTCTTTATTTTTGATTTTCTTCCTAGTGTAGGCTTTGTTTTGGACTAACTGGTTGTGAAGTTTGTGTAGGAATTGTTGTGTAGTGCAGGACTGTTGCTGAAAAAATGGCCTTAAGTGTGAAAAGTACGCTGACCGCGCTCAAAATTTCACGGTCAGTGATTGCTTTTCGCGGGGGCGTAAATGGTCCGTGGACGCGGACTTGAAAAAGTCTAGTATAGCAACTGTCTGAAGTTCTATTCGTGTCTGCAGTGGAAATTCCGCGGTTCGCGTCTCTCTTTCGCGGCCGCACTCATTTTTCCGCTCTCAGCAGTTCCTTCTTGGTAACTGCCCTTCAAAAAGGTAAAAGTGCGGACCACGGTGTAATTCCGCGGACGAGCCAGGTAAGGTCTGTGGGAACCTGTACTTTTTGGTATAAATAGAAGGTCATTAGCCCTTTTACCCTTTTCGAACCCTAGACTCCCACTGCACCTAAAAACACCGTTCATCCTCATATTGTGGTCTTTCAATCTCAATCACTCAAAAGTCAGTCTTTTACTACACATCTCACAACTGGTATGCTCGAATAATTGTGTTAATTTTATTCCTTTCTTTTCTTTCATCTCTATTTTACTGTTTCTTTATAGTTAGGGTTAATTAGTTGTTAATTAGTTGGTTCTAAATTAGTTGTTAATTAGTTGATGCCTAGTAGGGGTTAGTGGTGTTCATGATACCTGTTAATGACTAAAAATGTGAAAACCCTTCAATGCTCGTTCTTTTTTGAATTCCGCGGCCGCAGCCGTAATTCCGCGATCAGCGTTCATACAATGTCTTCAGTCAAAAATGTTTTGTTTTCTGCGGTCAGCAGTGGAAATTCTGCGGTCAGCGGCTTGTTTTACGCGGCCGTGATTCTTTTTACGCGGACCGCGGATTTTAAGTTCAGAGTATTGCTTAGTTGGGTCCGCGGCCGCGTTAGTTTTTTCGCGGACAGCGTTGCATTTTTCGCGGTCGCGCCCAAAATTCCCCTCTCAGCGGTAGTCCAACTTCAGAGACTGGGTAGTCCGAATCCCAGTCTTTTGCAGCTGTGTCCAAAATTCCGCTCTCTGTGGTAGCCAGTCCGCGACTGCACTCCTTTTTCCACTGTCAGCGGACCACTGCTTTTGGAACACTGTCAACTTTTCATCCGCCTTCCTTTAATGATTCTTTTAACAACAATACTAATGAGCTTTCACTGATTGTGTATGCAGACAATGGTCAAATCTAGAGGCGGGAGTTATAAACAAAAAGGGAGAGCAGAGTCCTCCTTAGGAATGGGACGAGGAAGGATCAAGTTACCCGTAGCAGTACAACAATCCATTGGGAAGATGCGAAAGGCCAACGAAGCAGCGGATAGACTCGCATCCCATTCTAAAGGAAGTGAATATGTCCCTTCCCGGGAAGTTTCCGAAGGAGACTCAGTGCCAACCCTCGTTCCTATAGACTTTCCAGAGAAATTTTAGTTGCGAGACGAACCTACACCCTCTGCTTCTTATGAGTCGTCTGATGGCTCAGAGAAGAGTAGTGAGGCTTCAGCATCAGCTTCTCAACCTACCACACCTTTTGGCCTCACCAATGAACCCTATTGATGTAGATGCTGAGATCCCTGATGATGGGAGAGGTGGTGACACCCAGGCGGGGGGATTGGAGAGAACAAGGAACCCCGTGGTATGGCAAGAATAGTTCGTTAGTGAGAAAGCCTATCACAAATTCTGGGAATGGTGGCCGCAGAGGTCACTCACCCTCGAGAGCAATTCATAGAAAGGGAACTTCTACCCCACAACCTTCAATGTGAAGAGGCAATTTGATGACAGAGTGGGGTGGAAATTCTTTACAAGCAAGCTACCGGATTCCAATGAATATTTAGTCAAAGAGTTCTATGCCAACATAGCCCATATAAAAAAGGGCACCTATGTGACCAAGGTGCGGAACCTGAAGATTAGATTTGATGGCAAGATGCTGAATGACTATGCTGGGTTCAATGACGAGGATGAGTCCCTGTATCTGGAGAAGGTGGCTATGGATGAGTTAGCCTGCCCTTGTCTTGCATCGGTAATTGCTATTCTCGGGACTACTCCAGCTTGCTGACACCTGGGGACCCGATCTATAGGAACACTTTGAGCTTCGAAGCAAAGGAGTGGTCTACTTTTGTGTGCAGCCGGTTAGACCCTACTACACATGACAGTGATATGCCGCTTTCCCAGGCTCTTATTGTGGGTGCTATCATAGCGGGGTACCCGATCAATGTCGGGAATATTATGGCCAAGGTGATTACCAGAGTGGTTGGCAAGAATGAGAGCTCATATCCTTTCCCAAACTTCCTCACTATGTACCTGGAGGATCAGGAAGTAGAAGGAAGGGATTTTGACACCAAAGTGAAACCAAAGAGGCCATTTTCATAGTATAGCCTTCAGGGTCCGGACAACCCCAAGTCCAAGGGCAAAGCCACCACTTCCATTGGCCAGTCTGAAGAGACTGAATGTTTGTCTAGGCGAAATTCTAAGTGTAGCTCGACTTGAGAAATGATTATAGGCTCTCCTGGATCCAAGTTGAAACTTGAAAGCATCCATAGCCCACCAAATATGATATCCCTTGTCAACCCCGTTAATCCAAGCCCTTGTTCTTTCAATAACCATGATACAAGCGTTTATCCGTTCTAAAATGACCCTCTCTTGGCACCCGATCTTTCCTTAGCACAATTGGCAAAAGGATAAGTTTGGGGGGAGAGACGAGGATTGCAGAAGTGATAAAAGGTACAAAATGAAGAAAAGGGAAGGCAAAAGAAAAAGAAAGAAAAGCCAAAAAGTCAAAAAGTCAAAAAGAAAGTGAATTGTCGCGCCCCCTTTTTTTCCTCCTCGCGGAGAACATCCGGGTTTCGACATTTCATGGGGGAATAACTCTTTTCCTTTTGGGAATTGGGTATTTGAAGAGTCGCCATAACGAATTATTGTGCGTTAGGGCACCTTGAGCAATTGACTCATAGACTAGTTTGCATTACCAGAGATTTAGGGTAAGGGCTCGAAATAACCTTAAGAGGAAGGTGTTAGGCACCCCTCGCGGTCCACAACGGTGGGTCCCGGCCGAACTTATACTTATATGAATTAGTAAATTTAACAGATAAACGGTTTTACCACGTACTTGCAAGTAAAGGCATGTTTTGACATTCTAAGTACATGTATGATTCAAGTAATGAAACAAGGGAAAAGGCTTGAACAAGTTGCACATATATAAAGAAAAGCAAATTCATTTAAACAACGGGAGTTGGGAAAAGGGGGTTCTAGGTTGGTTAGCCTACAGGATCATACCCACACAATGCCCAGTAATCACTCCTCAATGAGGGGCTACACGTGGCATTAGCGCGTAGTCATCATATCCTTACTACCCAATCCCCCCCCCTTGGTCATAGCGTAAAGCGTTCTAGCAACCTTGAAAGATATCCTATGCGTGCAATACCCGTCCCTTCTTTGTGGCCCTGGAGGTATTTACGACCTTAAATTTGGGTAGTTCTAGACCATCCTAAGGTGTTTAAAGGAGAAAAGTCTAAGCGTCAACCAAAACAAGTAGGATTGCATTTAAATGGGGAACAATTAAAGGCTCACATTTTACCTACGCAAGCAGAAACAAATAAGTGCACGTCTCAAACAACCGTTTAAGAGAAAAACCTTAGATCATGATATCTAGGTGAGCTGAGAGTATACAGTATTGAATTAGGACCAAAGTGTCAAAGACCTATTCAGCTTGCCTACTAATTTTATACCCGTTGAATATGAGCAATCGCAGATAGCAGAACATGGTTTTACAGTTGCAGAATTTTAATTGCCCTATAGGCTTGCCTAGACGTATAACAGTAATGTCCTATGAGCATGGTATCTATTATTGATCAGGAATGCAATAAAACAGCAAACAGTTTCCAAACGGGTGATTTGAACCCTATAGGCGTGCTTTCTACTGACATTGATTGAGAAACGAGTAGGTTAGTTAATCTGATTCAGAACTTCCAGGCGTGAGTTAAAGTTAGGCCGATTTTAGATCTTATAGGCATGATTTCTAATAAAGCCGGTTTTAATCCTATGGACATGATCTCTAAGGAGATGAATTTGGATACATGCTGCAAGGGAAACTGAACTTCAATTACTTTACACCCTATAGGCATGATATCTAATTATAGAGCTGATTTAGATCCTATAGGCATGGCTTCTAATTGTGTGAAAGTAAAGCATGTAGAATTCACCAAAGCAGGTCCTATAGGCATATTATCTAACAAACACATTTTGAATTAAAATAGACTCTATAGGCATGTTATCTACCCGATTTTACCCACAATATGCAGCTACCCACCCCCTTTTCACTAATCACCCCAATGTTTGTTTACAATAATTATTATAGACCAAGAACTGAATATAAATTACACAAATAAAATAGAAGCTAAGCTATAAGGAGCTTGAAGCAGGCCCAAATGATTTCCAAGCCTCCAGTAGTCTCAAATGCCAGAGTTCCATAGGCAATTTCATGTCTAGGTGTGTCAGAGTTCCCAAAGGACCTCATGGATCCCGGACAGTGCTCACACCTAGACAATTCTTAAATAATAACTGATTATTGTGCAGTGTGGAAGTGCCAGCCCTGTTATGCCAGAGTTCAGAGAGATCTCAAAGGTCTCAAGGCAGTACAAATATCAGAGGGGCAGAACCTAGTAATCTAAGAGTAAAGTGAGAGTGCTTGACATAGTTTTGAAAAGGTTTTGAAAATAGTATAGAGATGACTCTAGGAGTGAAAAAGGTTTTTTGAAACAGGAAATAGTTTGGTGGTAAAAGGCAGTTTGAGAAGAGTACCAAAACTCTTTTGAAAACAGCAGAAAATCAATTTGTCATAAAACATCCAGATTCAGAAAACATTCAACAAACAGATCTCACACGGGGATAAAGGGACTGGGGACACATAAGAGTCACATTAGGGGTACATGAATAGAGTATAGAGGAAACACACAGTCAACAACTGCATAAAACACTTAGGGTCTTAGAGACTTAGCAGGCTAGTCAGGGGCAATAAATAGTTAAGGCAAAGATCACAGATGTAACATAGAAAGCCTGACATATCTTGAACATGATTACATATACAGGCGGGGTCAATCATATACATCATATAACCAACATGATCACATAATTAAGGGATTGAACAGATATTCTCAAACAGGCTGGTGAAGTATCAGATAACTCAGTGAAGTGTAGATATGCTAATCATACATTGAACAAGACAGAGTTTAGACATGCTAGGCAAAGAAGTAAGCAGGAAAACAGGTTGAATTCATAGCTGATGAACTAGTGCAGGAATGAAACACGTAGGGTTTGGGTTTCAAAATTTAACTAGAGAGATACCAGTTGAAGAAAAGAATGCAGAATATAAAACCGATGTAGTTCCAATATCTAGCCTAGGCTTTTAGCCAGCTAGACCAGTGAATATCAGAAGTAGCAGAGAAGAAAAGAGAGCTTTAGAGTGTAAGTGAGCTTTTGTGAACTAATGTTCGTGTCTGAAGAGAGAATAAGAGGGACTTTATATAGTAATCAAGAGTTAAACAAAATAAGGTAAGGGATCAATTAAGTAGCAATCAGAGAAATTCATGGAATCAATCACACATGTAAATCAGTAAGTCTTCCCTTTAATCAAGGGACAATCAATCAACGACAAAAGCAGGACAAACATTTTAAGGAAGGAAATCAAGTAAGGTAATTAAGGGTGAATGAATAGGGGTTCAATTAAGGAAATAGTTAGCAAGAATCAGCAAATAACAAATAAGGCAAGAGTGAACTAATTAAGGCAAGAATTTCAGTCAACCCGAGTGAAATAAGAATCAAGGACTTTGTTAGGGAAAAGGGCTCAATTCAAACTGAAAATAAGAACTTCAGAATAAACAGGGCTTAATTAAGGAGGAAATCACGTAAAGAAACATCAAATATCAGAGACAACTTGAATAAAGGAAGAAATAACAGTCAGAATGAACACCGAAAATCATACGATTCTTGTAAAAAAACCAAAAGGTTATTGTGAAACTCATATGAAATAGGTCCAAACCGTCTCAGATCTATACAGATCTAAGAAGTTCAGAGAAAGAAATTAGGGTTTCGAGAAGAACAATAATAGAGATGAAGAAGCAAACCTAGAAACCCATAGATATAGAAATATCTCACTCGGAATCAAACCAGGACAGCCTGAAACAGGGGAGAATTAGACATAGATGAAAGCAAACTAACCCTGGTCCCTTGAGGACCTTGGTGATGATGATACCAGCACAAAAGAGGCTACTAGAGGCCTGGGGGTGGTGAGAAGCCACCATAGATAGCCATAGATGAGTGACGACGAGGTCCGATTAAGGTTAGGTTTGAGAGCTTTTGAGAGAGGAGAGAGATTTCAGAGCGGCGGTTGGTGAGGAAATGAGAGGGTTTGGGGGGGGGGTCGTTTGGTTTATTTTAGGTAAGGGTCAATCTGAACCGTTGATCACAATGACGACGGTCAGGATTTGCCCGGGTATTAGGTTGGGGTAGATGGGTATTGGGCTGGGTATATTTTGGGTTTAAAATTGGGCTGGGTGTTGGGTTAAATTAAGGCCAAAATTGAAATAAAATAGGGCCAGATTTTAAATTGCCATTTTGTAATAACTAAATAATTTATAAAAAATAATAAATAAATTCCAAAAAATATCTTTGTGTACTAAAATGATTTAAAATATTTATTTAACATTATAAAAATAAGGAAGACCATTTTATGCATAAATAATGTAATTATACATTAGTATGGGCTATTATTGCAAAGATGTGCAATTTAGCCTAAAAATGTAAATATAACTACAAAAAATACACTAAAAATATTTAAACACTATGTTGTCATAAATAATGAATTTAGATGCCTAAATCATCACAAAAGTAATTTGAAGGACAATTATTGGATATTTACATAAATAAAAAAGAGAAGAAATAAATTGATTTGGGGCTTTTAAAATTATAGAAAAATTATAAAAAAATATTTATGCATGCTTATAACTGGATATGTGCTATTTTGAAATTATATATATGTATTAAAAATATATGAGGAAAAATTGGGTATCAACAGCTGCCTCTCTTTACCCGGGAAGGATTAAAGAGTTTTCGGGTAAAGAAATGATGGCCAATTTTGACCGAATGG
>NW_017674946.1:0-4316 GCF_001879085.1 Nicotiana attenuata
CATAAGGTTTATTTAAGGAAAGCATTCAACAGTACTCGATTTGTAAAGAGAAAGGAAAGGGAATCAATCAGACAACTAACAAAATCAAAGTAAACAGGTTTGATTCGAATGAACCCAGTCAGGAATAGGTAGAGGAGGGCTCAAACAAAGAAAATCAGTAGCAATCAGTCGAGACCCCATCAAAGGAGTCCAAAATCAATCAAGTAGTTGTCAAAACCTTTTGAAAGAGGAGTTTCTCATATATAAAGCAAACAAATCAAACAGAAAATCTAACATTGCAAGGTTTAGGATCATAAAACAAAAGAATACGAGTTCAGTCATAGATTCATAGTGCGTCTGAAGGTCCAGGGTCCCAAAGTGAAACCCTAATCAAATTTATCAAAAGAAACCCCCAAATTCTAGGGTTTCAAATCGAATCAAACACAGAAACGAGAAGGCAAGTGAACAGACTCAAGGAGTCTCATGAGAAACAAACAGACCATGATAGCAGGTTTGAAACAATCAGAGAAAGAAAATCAATTTGAGAGCATAAAAGGACACGTTTTGGAAACTCGGAACTTAGACAAGTCCAGAATAGACGAAACATGCTTAACAAGAACACAAACAGAGTTCAGAAAAGCAAAAGTCAAGAAACTCAGTAGTAAACACACATGGTAGAAGAGTGAGGAAAATTTAACACAGATTAATCATGTGAGCACACATATAAAAGAAAAGAAGGACAATACATGCGTAATAGAGAAGGAAAACATACGAGCATAATACAGACAAACATCTAAAAGAAAAGAACAGCAAGAATCAAAAGACTTTCAGAAACCCTAATTTGAAATCAAATGATTTTTGAAAAGGAAATTTGGGGAAAACACTCAAAACGTCAAGAAGAACATAGACATAGCACAGATCTAAACAAATAACGGTGAAAGAACCTCGAATGGCTTAAGGTTTCAGAGAAACCCTAGAAGCGAGAAAGGCTTGGAAGAACAAGATCAGATCCTGAGTCGAAACGGTTAGGAATCAAGCTTCCAGTGTTTGAACATGCCGGAGCGTGGTCGGAGAATCCTGGATCTACAGATCTGAGACAGATCTGAAAAGAGACCATCGAGGTCAAGCTTCCAAACTTCGAGTAGCTCAGGCTTAGGGATGAGAGAGGGTGAGTACAAGCCATCTATGGCAGGAGATGCCATGGATTTCGGTGGGAATGAGGTGAGATAAGGCGGGAGGCGATTAGGGTTAGGAGAGGTTAGAGAGCGTTTGAGGGAGATGAAGGGTTTCAAGGGCGGCGTCTCTATGCAAATGAGGTAGGGTTAGAGGGGTTAGGTGATTAAAAAAGGAAAGGAAGGATATCAGTCGTTGATCAAAATGATCAACGGCTTGGATTTTAAAAGAAAACCGGGCGGGTTTGAGAACGGGTCGCGGGTTGGGTATTTTAGGAATTGGATCGTTTAATTTGGGGGCGAAATTGGGCCAGATTAAGGCTACAACTGAAAAGGGGGAAGGGCTGTTATTGAAACAGAAATTGGCTAAGTGTTAAATAGCCAATTTTCCGCTTTTTTATTTTATAAAAATAATAATAATAATAATTTCAAAAGCAAATTAAAAATACTGGGCCAACAAATATTATATAAATTTTAATTTAAAAAATACTGAAATAATTTTTCGTAGCTATAAAATGCTATCAACCGTAAAATAGGCTATAATTGCAATTACACGCAATTTAGCTTTAAAAAATACCAACTAAATTTTTAAAAATGTACAAAAATTACCTTAATTATATTTTGGTGTAAATATGAGAATGAAATAAGTTATTCACCAAAAAATGATAATTTGGGGAATAATTATTGGATTTTGTGGTATTAAAATAGGCAATAAATTGGTTTAAAAATCATTTAAATTTTGGAAAAAGTACCAAAACTTGGGTATGCTCATATATGCGTATATATGTTATTTTGAAAAAATATCTAGGGAAAAATTGGGTATCAACAGCTGCCCCTCTTTAACCGGGAAGGATGAAAGAGTTATCGGGTAAAGATAGGATGGCCAATTTTGATCGAAAGAGGTGATTTGCAAAGAATTTCGACCAAGCTCTGGCTCTTGAGTTGCCTACATATCCCTGGTTTTACAGGAATCAGGCCATATGTAGTTCGGGGTCCATCGGCGGAATATGCCAATAGAGTTTCGAAAAGGACGGACGCGATGTTTAGGTTGTAGCTGAAATCTGATAGGCTGCGGGAACTGGAACGGGATCGCTCCTGTTGAGATGGCCGTTGCTAGCCGACGTACCTGCAAGTGAGCAATACAACGTATAATGTGCGTAAATTTAAACGTGATGCAAGTTCCCTTTGGATCATGAATGTTGTCTTTGGACGGTTGTCGACGTCCTCAGACCATGATGTCCTGGGCCATGAAGCGCATAATAAGGGATTCGCAGGCCATGAAATGATGTTCTTGGGCTATGATGATGGTGCCTCCGAACCATGATGCCTTTGAATAATGATATGCGAAAGATAAAAGTGGGGTCCTCTGGCCATGACATGGCGTTCTCGGGCTATGAAAATGGTGCCTCCGAACAATGACGCCTTTGGACAATTTGGCGATATTTCAGCCCATGAAATGCAGGATTTGGCGATATTTCAGCCCATGAAATGCAGGATTTGGCGATATTTCAGCCGATGTGAAGAAGAAATGTAAATGGCGATATTTCAGCCGATGTAAGGCATAAATATAAATGGCGCTATTTCAGCCGACAAGGATCGAAATAAAGTTGGCGGTATTTCAGCCGATAATGATTAAATATAAACTAGCGATCTTTCAGCCGATGATGATTAAATATAAACTGGCGATCTTTCAGCCGATATAGAGATTTAAATGCAGTTGGCGATATTTCAGCCATGCAAAGATTTGAATAAAGTTGGCGATATTTCAGCCACGTAGAGATTTAAATAAAGTCGGCGATATTTCAGCCATGCAGGATTTAAATAAAATTGGCGATATTTCAGCCATGCAGGATTTAAATAAAATTGGCGATATTTCAGCCGGCAGGTGGAGACAATGCTTAGTCTCGGAAGGCAGAAATGTAGCCTTATGCAATGCAAGAAAAATGCAGGATGGAGGTAGAGCTTAACCTCGGAAGGCAGAAAGGTAGCCTTATGCAATGCAGAGAATGCAGATGGAGACAATGCTTAGTCTCGGAAGGCAGAAAAGTAGCCTTATGCAATGCAAGGAAAATGCAGATGGAGACAATGCTTAGTCTCGAAAGGCAGAAAAAGTAGCCTTATGCAGTGCAAGAAAATAGAGGTGAAGAGTGGCAAAATTTCTTAGCTGAGAGACGATAGCTGCTAGTTGATTGTCACTGTAGCGGCTGGGGATGTTGCGTGCGAGTAGCACTTGAGAATAGGTGATGATTCTGGGAGTTGTATTCCTGAAAAGTATGAGTTTGTAACCGTATCCGATGATTCTATGTCTTGGGGTACCTGCATTCAAAGAAGGATTGTGAGTTTTGTCAAGGGGGAAGGTTAGTTCGTCTTCCTGCGGACCGCGCTCGTCCTACTCGGCTCTTGCTTTCATTGGGGTAGCGTTGCTGACAAAGCTGTTCTGATAGTATTTATGCATGATTTAGCAAAATAATAAAATATGATGTAAATACGTAATAGATAAAATGTTTTTAGATGAACCGACGACTGCGACACGGTTCAAGATATCGCAACCTCTTTTGCTCCGGAATTTTGAGGGTCCTCCTCAAAATTCTGCCCCAGTTTACTGGGCCGGTGCCTCTGACGGCTGCGCGCGGTGATTGGCGGAGATCAACTTCGGAATTTTGAGGGTCCTCCTCAAAATTCTGCCCCAGTTTCCAGTTGTGGGGGGAAATGAAAATTTTATTGAATTGTGACCGAACCCATAAGGCTGCCTACGTATCCCCTCTTAAACGGGAATCAGGTCAGGCGTAGTTCAAATTACATCATACAGAAATCATAATGATTACACATAATAGCGTTTGACTGCATCTGAATCAATTGGATTTGGTCATACTTCTCCATCCATCTCTGCGAGTATGAGGGCTCTCTCGGCTAGAACCCGGTGAACCATGTACGGACCTTGCCAGTTGGGAGAAAATTTTCCTTTGGCTTCGTCTTGGTGAGAAAAAATCTTCTTCAGTACTAACTGCCCTGGCGCGAACTGTCTTGGTCTGACTCTCTTGTTGAAAGCTCTGGTCATTCTATTCTGATAAAGCTGACCATGGCAAACTGCATTCAGTCTTTTTCAGTCTATAAGGGCTAATTGCTCGTAGCGACTTTTTACCCATTCTGCATCTTCAAGTTCTG